>NC_090384.1:14592341-14892341 GCF_036365525.1 Heterodontus francisci | reverse complement strand
GAGAATGAGGAGAGTCCTGTCAGGGACTGGGAGTGAGAATGTGGAGAGTCCTGTCAGGGACTGGGAATGTGAATGTGGAGAGTGCTGTCAGACACTGGAAGTGAGAATGTGGAGAGTCCTGTCAGATATTGGGAATGGGAATGTGGAGAGTCCTGTCAGACACTGGGAGTGGGAATGTGGATAGCCCTGCCAGATACTGGGATTGAGAATGTGGAGAGTCCTGTCAGACACTGGGAGTGAGAATGTGGAGAGTCCCATCAGACACTGGGAGTGAGAATGTGGAGATTCCTGTCAGGGACTGGGAATGTGAATGTGGAGAGTCCTGTCAGACACTGGAAGTGAGAATGTGGAGAGTCCTGTCAGATATTGGGAATGGGAATGTGGAGAGTCCTGTCAGACACTGGGAGTGGGAATGTGGATAGCCCTGCCAGATACTGGGATTGAGAATGTGGAGAGTCCTGTCAGACACTGGGAGTGAGAATGTGGAGAGTCCCATCAGACACTGGGAGTGAGAATGTGGAGAGTCCCATCAGACACTGGGAGTGAGAATGTGGAGAGTCCTGTCAGATACTTGGAGTGTGAATGTGGAGAGTCCTGTCAGACACTGGGAGTGAGAATGAGGAGAGTCCTGTCAGACACTGGGAGTGAGAATGTGGAGACTCCTGTCAGAAACTGCGAGTGAGAATGTGGAGAGTCCTGTCAGACACTGGGAGTGAGAATGTGGAGAGTCCTGTCAGAGACTGGGAGTGGGAATGTGGAGAGTCCTGTCAGATACTGGGAGTGGGAATGTGGAGTGTCCAGTCAGATACTGGGAGTGAGAAAGTGGAGACTCCTGTCAGACACTGGGAGTGAGAATGTGGAGATTCCTGTCAGAAACTGGGAGTGAGAATGTGGAGAGTCCTGTCAGACACTGGGAGTGAGAATGTGGAGATTCCTGTCAGAAACTGGGAGTGAGAATGTGGAGACTCCTGTCAGACACTGGGAGTGAGAATGTGGAGAGTCCTATCTGGGACTGGGAGTGAGAATCTGCAGAGTCCTGTCAGGGACTGCAAGTGAGAATGTGGAGAGTCCTGTCAGACACTGGGAGTGAGAATGTGGAGTGTCCTGTCAGACACTGGGAGTGAGAATGTGGAGAGTCCTGTCAGACACTGGTATTGAGAATGTGGAGAGTCCTGTCAGACATTGGGAGTGAGAATGTGGAGATTCCTGTCAGAAACTGGGAGTGAGAATGTGGAGAGTCCTGTCAGATACTGGGAGTGAGAATGTGGAGAGTCCTGTCAGACACTGGGAGTGAGAATGTGGAGAGTCCTGTCAGACACTGGTATTGAGAATGTGGAGAGTCCTGTCAGACATTGGGAGTGAGAATGTGGAGATTCCTGTCAGAAACTGGGAGTGAGAATGTGGAGAGTCCTGTCAGACACTGGGAGTGAGAATGTGGAGATTCCTGTCAGAAACTGGGAGTGAGAATGTGGAGAGTCCTGTCAGACACTGGGAGTGAGAATGTGGAGATTCCTGTCAGAAACTGGGAGTGAGAATGTGGAGACTCCTGTCAGACACTGGGAGTGAGAATGTGGAGATTCCTGTCAGAAACTGGGAGTGAGAATGTGGAGAGTCCTGTCAGACACTGGGAGTGAGAATGTGGAGATTCCTGTCAGAAACTGGGAGTGAGAATGTGGAGACTCCTGTCAGACACTGGGAGTGAGAATGTGGAGAGTCCTATCTGGGACTGGGAGTGAGAATCTGCAGAGTCCTGTCAGGGACTGCAAGTGAGAATGTGGAGAGTCCTGTCAGACACTGGGAGTGAGAATGTGGAGTGTCCTGTCAGATACTGGGAGTGAGAATGTGGAGAGTCCTGTCAGACACTGGGAGTGAGAATGTGGAGAGTCCTGTCAGACACTGGTATTGAGAATGTGGAGAGTCCTGTCAGACATTGGGAGTGAGAATGTGCAGAGTCCTGTCAGATACTGGGAGTGAGAATGTGGAGAGTCCTGTCAGATACTCGGAGTGAGAATGTGAAGAGTCCTGTCAGACACTGGTATTGAGAATGTGGAGAGTCCTGTCAGATACTGGGAGTGAGAATGTGGAGAGTCCTGTCAGACACTGGGAGTGAGAATGTGGAGAGTCCTGTCAGACACTGGGAGTGAGAATGTGGAGAGTCCTGTCAGATACTCGGAGTGAGAATGTGGAGAGTCCTGTCAGATACTGAGAGTGAGAATGTGGAGAGTCCTGTCAGATACTCGGAGTGAGAATGTGGAGAGTCCTGTCAGACACTGGGAGTGAGAATGTGGAGAGTCCTGTCAGACACTGGGATTGAGAATGTGGAGAGTCCTGTCAGACACTGGGAGTGAGAATGTGGAGAGTCCTGTCAGATACTCGGAGTGAGAATGTGGAGAGTCCTGTCAGACACTGGGAGTGAGAATGTGGAGAGTCCTGTCAGACACTGGGAGTGAGAATGTGGAGAGTCCTGTCAGATACTCGGAGTGAGAATGTGGAGAGTCCTGTCAGATACTGGGAGTGGGAATGTGGAGAGTCCTGTCAGATACTGGGAGTGAGAATGTGGAGAGTCCTGTCAGACACTGGGAGTGAGAATGTGGAGAGTCCTGTCAGATACTCGGAGTGAGAATGTGGAGAGTCCTGTCAGACACTGGGAGTGAGAATGTGGAGAGTCCTGTCAGATACTCGGAGTGAGAATGTGGAGAGTCCTGTCAGACACTGGGAGTGAGAATGTGGAGAGTCCTGTCAGACACTGGGATTGAGAATGTGGAGAGTCCTGTCAGATACTTGGAGTGGGAATGTGGAGAGTCCTGTCAGACACTGGGAGTGAGAATGTGGAGAGTCCTGTCAGACACTGGGATTGAGAATGTGGAGAGTCCTGTCAGACACTGGGAGTGAGAATGTGGAGAGTCCTGTCAGACACTGGGATTGAGAATGTGGAGAGTCCTGTCAGACACTGGGAGTGAGAATGTGGAGAGTCCTGTCAGACACTGGGATTGAGAATGTGGAGAGTCCTGTCAGATACTGGGAGTGGGAATGTGGAGAGTCCTGTCAGACACTGGGAGTGGGGATGTGGAGATTCCTGTCAGACACTGGGAGTGAGAATGTGGAGATTCCTGTCAGACAGTGGGATTGAGAATGTGGAGAGTCAAGTCAGACACTGGGAGTGGGAATGTGGAGAGTCCTGTCAGGCATTGGGAGTGGGAATGTGGAGAGTCCTGTCAGACATTGGGAGTGGGAATGTGGAGGCTCCTGCAAGGGACAGGGAGTGGGAATGTGGAGAGTCCTGTCAGATACTGGGTGTGAGAATGTGGAGAGTCCTGTCAGATACTGGGAGTGAGACTGTGGAGAGTCCTGTCAGATACTGGGAGTGAGAATGTGGAGAGTCCTGTCAGACACTGGGTGTGAGAATGTGGAGAGTCCTGTCAGACACTGGGAGTGGCAATGTGGAGATTCCTGTCAGACACTGGGATTGAGAATGTGGAGAGTCCTGTCATATACTGGGAGTTGGAATGTGGAGAGTCCTGTCAGACACTGGGAGCGAGAATGTGGAGTGTCCTGTCAGACACTGGGATTGAGAATGAGGAGAGTCCAGTCAGATACTGGGATTGAGAATGTGGACAGTCCTGTCAGATACTGGGAATGGGAATGAGGAGAGTCCTGTCAGACACTGGGAGTGGGAATGTGGAGAGTCCTGTCAGACACTGGGAGTGAGAATGTGCAGAGTCCTGTCAGACACTGGGATTGAGAATGTGGAGAGTCCTGTCAGATACTGGGAATGGGAATGTGGAGAGTCCTGTCAGACACTGGGAGTGGGAATCTGGAGAGTCCTGCCAGACACTGGGAGTGAGAATGTGGAGAGTCCTGTCAGACACTGGGAGTGAGAATGTGGAGAATTCTGTCAGACACTGGGAATGAGAATGTGGAGAGTCCTGTCAGATACTGGGAGTGAGAATGTGGAGACTCCTGTCAGACACTGGGAGTGAGAATGTGGAGCGACCTGTCAGACACTGGGAGTGAGAGTGTGGAGAGTCCTGTCAGATACTGGGAGTGAGAATGTGGATAGTCCTGTCAGACACTGGTATTGAGAATGTGGAGAGTCCTGTCAGATACAGGGAGTGAGAACGTGGAGTGTCCTGTCAGATACTCGGAGTGAGAATGTGGAGAGTCCTGTCAGACACTGGGAGTGAGAATGTGGAGAGTCCTGTCAGATACTGGGAGTGAGAATGTGGAGAGTCCTGTCAGACACTGGGAGTGAGAATGTGGAGAGTCCTGTCAGATACTCGGAGTGAGAATGTGGAGAGTCCTGTCAGAAACTGGGAGTGAGAATGTGGAGAGTCCTGTCAGACACTGGGATTGAGAATGTGGAGAGTCCTGTCAGATACTGGGAGTGGGAATGTGGAGATTCCTGTCAGACACTGGGAGTGAGAATGTGGAGATTCCTTTCAGACAGTGGGATTGAGAATGTGGAGAGTCAAGTCAGACAATGGGAGTGGGAATGTGGAGAGTCCTGTCAGGCATTGGGAGTGGGAATGTGGAGAGTCCTGTCAGACATTGGGAGTGGGAATGTGGAGAGTCCTGTCAGATACTGGGTGTGAGAATGTGGAGAGTCCTGTCAGATACTGGGAGTGAGAATGTGGAGAGTCCTGTCAGATACTGGGAGTGAGAATGTGGAGAGTCCTGTCAGACACTGGGTGTGAGAATGTGGAGAGTCCTGTCAGACACTGGGAGTGGTAATGTGGAGATTCCTGTCAGACACTGGGATTGAGAATGTGGAGAGCCTGTCATATACTGGGAGTTGGAATGTGGAGAGTCCTGTCAGACACTGGGAGCGAGAATGTGGAGTGTCCTGTCAGACACTGGGATTGAGAATGTGGAGAGTCCAGTCAGATACTGGGATTGAGAATGTGGACAGTCCTGTCAGATACTGGGAGTGGGAATCTGGAGAGTCCTGCCAGACACTGGGAGTGAGAATGTGGAGAGTCCTGTCAGATACTGGGAGTGAGAATGTGGAGTGTCCTGTCAGACACTGGGAGTGAGAATGTGGAGAATTCTGTCAGACACTGGGAGTGAGAATGTGGAGCGTCCTGTCAGATACTGGGAGTGAGAATGTGGAGACTCCTGTCAGACACTGGGAGTGAGAATGTGGAGAGTCCTGCCAGACACTGGGTGTGAGAATGTGGAGCGACCTGTCAGACACTGGGAGTGAGAATGTGGAGAGTGCTGTCAGACACTGGCAGTGAGAATGTGGAGACTCCAGTCAGAAACTGGGAGTGAGATTGTGGAGAGTCCTGTCAGACACTGGGAGTGAGAATGTGGAGAGTCCTGTCAGACACTGGGAGTGAGAATGTGGAGAGTCCTGTCAGACACTGGGAGTGAGAATGTGGAGAGTCCTGTCAGACACTGGGAGTGAGAATGTGGAGAGTCCTGTCAGACACTGGGAGTGAGAATGTGGAGAGTCCTGTCAGAGACTGGGAGTGAGAATGTGGAGAGTCCTGTCAGATACTGGGAGTGAGAAAGTGGAGACTCCTGTCAGATACTGGGAATGGGAATGTGGAGAGTCCTGTCAGACACTGGGAGTGGGAATCTGGAGAGTCCTGCCAGACACTGGGAGTGAGAATGTGGAGAGTCCTGTCAGATACTGGGAGTGAGAATGTGGAGAGTCCTGTCAGACACTGGCAGTGAGAATGTGGAGAATTCTGTCAGACACTGGGAGTGAGAATGTGGAGAGTCCTGTCAGATACTGGGAGTGAGAATGTGGAGACTCCTGTCAGACACTGGGAGTGAGAATGTGGAGAGTCCTGTCAGACACTGGGAGTGAGAATGTGGAGCGACCTGTCAGACACTGGGAGTGAGAATGTGGAGAGTGCTATCAGACACTGGCAGAGAGAATGTGGAGACTCCTGTCAGAAACTGGGAGTGAGATTGTGGAGAGTCCTGTCAGACACTGGGAGTGAGAATGTGGAGAGTCCTGTCAGACACTGGGAGTGAGAATGTGGAGAGTCCTGTCAGACACTGGGAGTGAGAATGTGGAGAGTCCTGTCAGACACTGGGAGTGAGAATGTGGAGAGTCCTGTCAGACACTGGGAGTGAGAATGTGGAGAGTCCTGTCAGATAGTGGGAGTGAGAATGTGGAGAGTCCTGTCAGAGACTGGGAGTGAGAATGTGGAGAGTCCTGTCAGACACTGGGAGTGAGAATGTGGAGAGTCCTGTCAGACACTGGGAGTGAGAATGTGGAGAGTCCTGTCAGATAGTGGGAGTGAGAATGTGGAGAGTCCTGTCAGAGACTGGGAGTGAGAAAGTGGAGACTCCTGTCAGACACTGGGAGAGAGAATGTGGAGAGTCCTGTCAGAAACTGGGAGTGAGAATGTGGAGACTCCTGTCAGACACTGGGAGTGAGAATGTGGAGATTCCTGTCAGAAACTGGGAGTGAGAATGTGGAGAGTCCTGTCAGACATTGGGAGTGAGAATGTGGAGAGTCCTGTCAGACACTGGGAGTGAGAATGTGGCGAGTCCTGTCAGATACTGGGAGTGAGAATGTGGAGAGTCCTGTCAGACACTGGTGTTGAGCATGTGGAGAGTCCTGTCAGACACTGGGAGTGAGAATGTGGAGAGTCCTATCAGATACTGGGACTGAGAATGTGGAGAGTCCTGTCAGACACTGGGAGTGGGAATGTGGAGAGTCCTGTCAGACACTGGTATTGAGAATGTGGAGAGTCCTGTCAGACACTGGGAGTGAGAATGTGGAGAGTCCTGTCAGACACTGGGAGTGAGAATGTGCAGAGTCCTCTCAGATACTGGGAGTGAGAATGTGGAGAGTCCTGTCAGTTACTGGGAGTGAGAATGTGGAGAGTCCTGTCAGATACTCGGAGTGAGAATGTGGAGAGTCCTGTCAGACACTGGGAGTGAGAATGTGGAGAGTCCTGTCAGATACTGGGAGTGAGAATGTGGAGAGTCCTGTCAGACACTGGTGTTGAGAATGTGGAGAGTCCTGTCAGACACTGGGAGTGAGAATGTGGAGAGTCCTATCAGATACTGGGAGTGAGAATGTGGAGAGTCCTGTCAGACACTGGGAGTGGGAATGTGGAGAGTCCTGTCAGACACTGGTATTGAGAATGTGGAGAGTCCTGTCAGACACTGGGAGTGAGAATGTGGAGAGTCCTGTCAGACACTGGGAATGAGAATGTGCAGATTTCTCTCAGATACTGGGAGTGAGAATGTGGAGAGTCCTGTCAGATACTGGGAGTGAGAATGTGGAGAGTCCTGTCAGATACTCGGAGTGAGAATGTGGAGAGTCCTGTCAGACACTGGGAGTGAGAATGTGGAGAGTCCTGTCAGATACTGGGAGTGAGCATGTGGAGAGTTCTGTCAGACACTGGGAGTGAGAATGTGGAGAGTCCTGTCAGACACTGGGAGTCAGAATGTGGAGAGTCCTGTCAGATACTGAGAGTGAGAATGTGGAGAGTCCTGTCAGACACTGGGAGTGAGAATGTGGAGAGTCCTGTCAGATACTGGGAGTGAGAATGTGGAGAGTCCTGTCAGACACTGGGAGTGAGAATGTGGAGAGTCTTGTAAGATACTGGGAATGGGAATGTGGAGAGTCCTGCCAGACACTTGGAGTGAGAATGTGGAGAGTCCTGTCAGATACTGGGAGTGAGAATGTGGAGAGTCCTGTCAGACACTGGGAGTGATATTGTGGAGAATTCTGTCAGATACTGGGATTGAGAATGTGGAGAGTCCTGTCAGATACTGGGAATGGGAATGTGGAGAGTCTTGTCAGATACTGGGAGTGAGAATGTGGAGAGTCCTGTCAGATACTTGGAGTGAGAATGTGGAGAGTCCTGTCAGACACTGGGAGTGAGAATGTGGGGAGTCCTGTCAGATACTGGGAGTGAGAATGTGGAGAGTCTTGTCAGACACTGGGAGTGAGAATGCGGAGAGTCCTGTCAGATACTGGGAGTAAGAATGTGGAGAGTCCTGTCAGACACTGGGAGTGAGAATGTGGGGAGTCCTGTCAGATACTGGGAGTGAGAATGTGGAGATTCCTGCCAGACACTTGGAGTGAGAATGTGGAGAGTCCTGTCAGATACAGGGAGTGAGAATGTGGAGAGTCCTGTCAGATACTGGGAGTGAGAATGTGGAGAGTCCTGTCAGACACTGGGAGTGATATTGTGGAGAATTCTGTCAGATACTGGGATTGAGAATGTGGAGAGTCCTGTCAGATACTGGGAATGGGAATGTGGAGAGTCTTGTCAGATACTGGGAGTGAGAATGTGGAGAGTCCTGTCAGACACTTCGAGTGAGAATGTGGAGAGTCCTGTCAGACACTGGGAGTGAGAATGTGGAGAGTCCAGTCAGACACTGGGAGTGAGAATGTGGAGAGTCCTGTCAGATACTGGGAGTGAGAATGTGGAGAGTCCTGTCAGACACTGGGAGTGAGAATGTGGAGAGTCCTGTCAGATACTGAGAGTGAGAATGTGGAGAGTCCTGTCAGATACTCGGAGTGAGAATGTGGAGAGTCCTGTCAGACACTGGGAGTGAGAATGTGGAGAGTCCTGTCAGACACTGGGACTGAGAAAGTGGAGATTCCTTTCAGACAGTGGGATTGAGAATGTGGAGAGTCCTGTCAGACACTGGGATAGAGAATGTGGAGAATCCGGTAGGGATTGTGAGTGAGAATGTGGAGTGTCCTGTCGGACACTGGGAGCGAGAATGTGGAGAGTCCTGTCAGACACTGGGAGTGAGAATGTGGAGAGTCCGGTCAGACACTGGGAGTGGTAATGTGGAGATTCCGGTCAGACACTGGGATTGAGAATGTGGACAGTACTGTCAGATACTTGGAATGGGAATGTGGAGAGTCCTATCAGACACTGGGAGTGGGAATGTGGTGTGTCCTGTCAGATACTGGGAGTGAGAATGTGGAGAGTCCTGTCAGGGACTGGGAGTGGGAATGTGGAGAGTCCTGTCAGACACTGGCAGTGAGAATGTGGAGAATCCTGTCAGACATTGGGAGTGGGAATGTGGAGATTCCTGTCAGACACTGGGTGTGAGAATGTGGAGAGTCCTGTCATATACTGGAGTGAGAATGTGGAGAGTCCTGTCAGGGACTGGGAGTGGGAATGTGGAGAGTCCTGTCAGACACTGGCAGTGAGAATGTGGAGAATCCTGTCAGACATTGGGAGTGGGAATGTGGAGATTCCTGTCAGACACTGGGTGTGAGAATGTGGAGAGTCCTGTCAGATACCGGGAGTGAGAATGTGGAGAGTCCTGTCAGACACTGGGATTGGGACTGTGGAGAGTCCTGTCAGACACTGGGATTGAGAATGTGGAGAGTACTGTCAGACACTGGGATTGAGAATGTGGAGAGTCCTGTCAGACACTGGGAGTGGGAATGTGGAGAGTCCTGTCAGACACTGGGATTGAGAATGTGGAGAGTCCTGTCAGACACTGGGAGTGGGAATGTGGAGAGTCCTGTCAGACACTGGGAGTGGGAATGTGGAGAGTCCTGTCAGACACTGGGAGTGAGAATGTGGAGAGTCCTGTCAGACACTGGGAGTGGGAATGTGGAGAGTCCTGTCAGACAGTGGGATTGAGAATGTGGAGAGTCCTGTCAGACACTGGGAGTGATATTGTGGAGAGTCCTGTCAGACACTGGGATTGAGAATGTGGAGAGTCCTGTCAGATACTGGGAATGGGAATGTGGAGAGTCTTGTCAGATACTGGGAGTGAGAATGTGGAGAGTCCTGTCAGATACTTGGAGTGAGAATGTGGAGAGTCCTGTCAGACACTGGGAGTGAGAATGCGGAGAGTCCTGTCAGATACTGGGAGTAAGAATGTGGAGAGTCCTGTCAGACACTGGGAGTGAGAATGTGGAGAGTCCTGTCAGATACTGGGAGTGAGAATGTGGAGAGTCCTGCCAGACACTTGGAGTGAGAATGTGGAGAGTCCTGTCAGACACTGGGAGTGAGAATGTGGAGAGTCCTGTCAGATACTGGGAGTGAGAATGTGGAGAGTCCTGTCAGACACTGGGAGTGGGAATGTGGAGAGTCCTGTCAGGCACTGGGATTGAGAATGTGGAGAGTACTGTCAGACACTGGGAGTGAGAATGTGGAGAGTCCTGTCAGATACTGGGAGTGGGAATGTGGAGAGTCCTGTCAGACACTGGGATTGAGAATGTGGAGAGTCCTGTCAGACACTGGGAGTGGGAATGTGGAGAGTCCTGTCAGACACTGGGAGTGGGAATGTGGAGAGTCCTGTCAGACACTGGGAGTGAGAATGTGGAGAGTCCTGTCAGACACTGGGAGTGGGAATGTGGAGAGTCCTGTCAGACAGTGGGATTGAGAATGTGGAGAGTCCTGTCAGACACTGGGAGTGAGAATGTGGAGAGTCCTGTCAGACACTGGGATTGAGAATGTGGAGAGTCCTGTCAGATACTGGGAATGGGAATGTGGAGAGTCCTGTCAGACACTGGGAGTGAGAATGTGGAGAGTCCTGTCAGATACTTGAAGTGAGAATGTGGAGAGTCCTGTCAGACACTGGGATTGAGAATGCGGAGAGTCCTGTCAGATACTGGGAGTAAGAATGTGGAGAGTCCTGTCAGACACTGGGAGTGAGAATGTGGAGAGTCCTGTCAGATACTGGGAGTGAGAATGTGGAGAGTCCTGCCAGACACTTGGAGTGAGAATGTGGAGAGTCCTGTCAGACACTGGGAGTGGGAATGTGGTGTGTCCTGTCAGATACTGGGAGTGAGAATGTGGAGAGTCCTGTCATATACTGGGAGTGAGAATGTGGAGAGTCCTGTCAGATACTGGGAGTGAGAATGTGGAGAGTCCTGTCAGACACTGGGTGTGAGAATGTGGAGAGTCCTGTCATATACTGGGAGTGAGAATGTGGAGAGTCCTGTCAGATACTGGGAGTGAGAATGTGGAGAGTCCTGTCAGATACTGGGTGTGAGAATGTGGAGAGTCCTGTCATATACTGGGAGTGAGAATGTGGAGAGTCCTGTCAGATACTGGGAGTGAGAATGTGGAGAGTCCTGTCAGATACTGGGAGTGAGAATGTGGAGAGTCCTGTCAGATACTGGGAGTGAGAATGTGGAGAGTCCTGTCAGACACTGGGAGTGGTAATGTGGAGATTCCTTTCAGACACTGGGAGTGAGAATGTGGAGAGTCCTGTCAGATACTGGGATTGAGAATGTGGACAGTCCTGTCAGATACTGGGAATGGGAATGTGGAGAGTCCTGTCAGACACTGGGAGTGGGAATGTGGAGAGTCCTGTCAGACACTTGGAGTGAGAATGTGGAGAGTCCTGTCAGATACTGGGATTGAGAATGTGGACAGTCCTGTCAGATACTGGGAATGGGAATGTGGAGAGTCCTGTCAGACACTGGGAGAGAGAATGTGAAGTACCCTGTCAGGGACTGGGAGTGGGAATGTGGAGAGTCCTGTCAGACACTGGGAGAGAGAATGTGAAGTACCCTGTCAGGGACTGGGAGTGAGAATGTGGAGAGTCCTGTCAGATACTGGGAGTGAGAATGTGGAGAGTCCTGTCATATACTGGGAGTGAGAATGTGGAGAGTCCTGTCAGATACTGGGAGTGAGAATGTGGACAGTCCTGTCAGATACTGGGAATGGGAATGTGGAGAGTCCTGTCAGACACTGGGAGAGAGAATGTGAAGTACCCTGTCAGGGACTGGGAGTGGGAATGTGGAGAGTCCTGTCAGACACTGGGAGAGAGAATGTGAAGTACCCTGTCAGGGACTGGGAGTGAGAATGTGGAGAGTCCTGTCAGATACTGGGAGTGAGAATGTGGAGAGTCCTGTCAGACACTGGGAGAGAGAATGTGAAGTACCCTGTCAGGGACTGGGAGTGAGAATGTGGAGAGTCCTGTCAGACACTGGGAGTGAGAATGTGGAGAGTCCGGTCAGACACTGGGAGTGGTAATGTGGAGATTCCGGTCAGACACTGGGATTGAGAATGTGGACAGTACCGTCAGATACTGGGAATGGGAATGTGGAGAGTCCTATCAGACACTGGGAGTGGGAATGTTGTGTGTCCTGTCAGATACTGGGAGTGAGAATGTGGAGAGTTCTGTCAGATACTGGGAGTGAGAATGTGGAGAGTCCTGTCAGGGAATGGGAGTGGGAATGTGGAGAGTCCTGTCAGACACTGGCAGTGAGAATGTGGAGAATCCTGTCAGACATTGGGAGTGGGAATGTGGAGATTCCTGTCAGACACTGGGTGTGAGAATGTGGAGAGTCCTGTCATATACTGGGAGTGAGAATGTGGAGAGTCCTGTCAGATACTGGGAGTGAGAATGTGGAGAGTCCTGTCAGATACTGGGAGTGAGAATGTGGAGAGTCCTGTCAGACACTGGGAGTGGTAATGTGGAGATTCCTGTCAGACACTGGGAGTGAGAATGTGGAGAGTCCTGTCAGATATTGGGATTGAGAATGTGGAAAGTCCTGTCATCGACTGGGAGTTGGAATTTGGAGAGTCCTGTCAGACACTGGGAGTGAGAATGTGGAGAGTCCTGTCAGATACTGGGATTGAGAATGTGGACAGTCCTGTCAGATACTGGGAATGGGAATGTGGAGAGTCCTGTCAGACACTGGGAGTGGGAATGTGGAGAGTCCTGTCAGACACTGGGAGTGAGAATGTGGAGATTCCTGTCAGACACTGGGATTGAGAATGTGGAGAGTGCTGTCAGATACTGGGATAGAGAATGTGGAGAGTCTTGTAAGATACTGGGAATGGGAATGTGGAGAGTCCTGCCAGACACTTGGAGTGAGAATGTGGAGAGTCCTGTCAGATACTGGGAGTGAGAATGTGGAGAGTCCTGTCAGACACTGGGAGTGAGATTGTGGAGAGTCCTGTCAGATACTGGGATTGAGAATGTGGAGAGTCCTGTCAGATACTGGGAATGGGAATGTGGAGAGTCTTGTCAGATACTGGGAGTGAGAATGTGGAGAGTCCTGTCAGATACTTGGAGTGAGAATGTGGAGAGTCCTGTCAGACACTGGGAGTGAGAATGCGGAGAGTCCTGTCAGATACTGGGAGTAAGAATGTGGAGAGTCCTGTCAGACACTGGGAGTGAGAATGTGGAGAATCCTGTCAGATACTCGGAGTGAGAATGTGGAGAGTCCTGTCAGACACTGGGAGTGAGAATGTGGAGAGTCCTGTCAGATACCGGGAGTGAGAATGTGGAGAGTCCTGTCAGACACTGGGAGTGAGAATGTGGAGAGTCCTGTCAGACACTGGGATTGAGAATGTGGAGAGTCCTGTCAGACACTGGGAGTGGGAATGTGGAGAGTCCTGTCAGACACTGGGATTGAGAATGTGGAGAGTACTGTCAGACACTGGGAGTGAGAATGTGGAGAGTCCTGTCAGACACTGGGAGTGGGAATGTGGAGAGTCCTGTCAGACACTGGGATTGAGAATGTGGAGAGTCCTGTCAGACACTGGGAGTGGGAATGTGGAGAGTCCTGTCAGACACTGGGAGTGAGAATGTGGAGAGTCCTGTCAGACACTGGGAGTGGGAATGTGGAGATTCCTGTCAGACAGTGGGATTGAGAATGTGGAGAGTCCTGTCAGACACTGGGAGTGATATTGTGGAGAGTCCTGTCAGACACTGGGATTGAGAATGTGGAGAGTCTTGTCAGATACTGGGAGTGAGAATGTGGAGAGTCCTGTCAGATACTTGGAGTGAGAATGTGGAGAGTCCTGTCAGACACTGGGAGTGAGAATGCGGAGAGTCCTGTCAGATACTGGGAGTAAGAATGTGGAGAGTCCTGTCAGACACTGGGAGTGAGAATGTGGAGAGTCCTGTCAGATACAGGGAGTGAGAATGTGGAGAGTCCTGCCAGACACTTGGAGTGAGAATGTGGAGAGTCCTGTCAGACACTGGGAGTGAGAATGTGGAGAGTCCTGTCAGATACTGGGAGTGAGAATGTGGAGAGTCCTGTCAGACACTGGGAGTGAGAATGTGGAGAGTCCTGTCAGATACTGGGAGTGGGAATGTGGAGAGTCCTGTCAGACACTGGGATTGAGAATGTGGAGAGTACTGTCAGACACTGGGAGTGAGAATGTGGAGAGTCCTGTCAGACACTGGGAGTGGGAATGTGGAGAGTCCTGTCAGACACTGGGATTGAGAATGTGGAGAGTCCTGTCAGACACTGGGAGTGGGAATGTGGAGAGTCCTGTCAGACACTGGGAGTGGGAATGTGGAGAGTCCTGTCAGACACTGGGAGTGAGAATGTGGAGAGTCCTGTCAGACACTGGGAGTGGGAATGTGGAGAGTCCTGTCAGATACTGGGAGTGAGAATGTGGAGAGTCCTGTCAGACACCGGGAGTGAGAATGTGGAGAGTCCTGTCAGACACTGGGTTTGAGAATGTGGAGAGTCCTGTCAGACACTGGGAGTGGGAATGTGGAGAGTCCTGTCAGACACTGGGAGTGAGAATGTGGAGAGTCCTGTCAGACACTGGGAGTGGGAATGTGGAGAGTCCTGTCAGACAGTGGGATTGAGAATGTGGAGAGTCCTGTCAGACACTGGGAGTGAGAATGTGGAGAGTCCTGTCAGACACTGGGTTTGAGAATGTGGAGCGTCCTGTCAGATACTGGGAATGGGAATGTGGAGAGTCCTGTCAGACACTGGGAGTGAGAATGTGGAGAGTCCTGTCAGATACTTGGAGTGAGAATGTGGAGAGTCCTGTCAGACACTGGGAGTGAGAATGCGGAGAGTCCTGTCAGATACTGGGAGTAAGAATGTGGAGAGTCCTGTCAGACACTGGGAGTGAGAATGTGGAGAGTCCTGTCAGATACTGGGAGTGAGAATGTGGAGAGTCCTGCCAGACACTTGGAGTGAGAATGTGGAGAGTCCTGTCAGATACTGGGAATGGGAATGTGGAGAGTCCTATCAGACTCTGGGAGTGGGAATGTGGTGTGTCCTGTCAGATACTGGGAGTGAGAATGTGGAGAGTCCTGTCAGATACTGGGAGTGAGAATGTGGAGAGTCCTGTCAGGGACTGGGATTGAGAATGTGGAGAGTCCTGTCAGACACTGGCAGTGAGAATGTGGAGAATCCTGTCAGACATTGGGAGTGGGAATGTGGAGATTCCTGTCAGACACTGGGTGTGAGAATGTGGAGAGTCCTGTCATATACTGGGAGTGAGAATGTGGAGAGTCCTGTCAGATACTGGGAGTGAGAATGTGGAGAGTCCTGTCAGATACTGGGAGTGAGAATGTGGAGAGTCCTGTCAGATACTGGGAGTGAGAATGTGGAGAGTCCTGTCAGATACTGGGAGTGAGAATGTGGAGAGTCCTGTCAGACACTGGGAGTGGTAATGTGGAGATTCCTGTCAGACACTGGGAGTGAGAATGTGGAGAGTCCTGTCAGATACTGGGATTGAGAATGTGGAAAGTCCTGTCATCTACTGGGAGTTGGAATGTGGAGAGTCCTGTCAGACACTGGGAGTGAGAATGTGGAGAGTCCTGTCAGATACTGGGATTGAGAATGTGGACAGTCCTGTCAGATACTGGGAATGGGAATATGGAGAGTCCTGTCAGACACTGGGAGTGGGAATGTGGAGAGTCATGTCAGACACTGGGAGTGAGAATGTGGAGATTCCTGTCAGACACTGGGATTGAGAATGTGGAGAGTGCTGTCAGATACTGGGATTGAGAATGTGGAGAGTCTTGTAAGATACTGGGAATGGGAATGTGGAGAGTCCTGCCAGACACTTGGAGTGAGAATGTGGAGAGTCCTGTCAGATACTGGGAGTGAGAATGTGGAGAGTCCTGTCAGACACTGGGAGTGATATTGTGGAGAATTCTGTCAGATACTGGGATTGAGAATGTGGAGAGTCCTGTCAGATACTGGGAATGGGAATGTGGAGAGTCTTGTCAGATACTGGGAGTGAGAATGTGGAGAGTCCTGTCAGATACTTGGAGTGAGAATGTGGAGACTCCTGTCAGACACTGGGAGTGAGAATGCGGAGAGTCCTGTCAGATACTGGGAGTAAGAATGTGGAGAGTCCTGTCAGACACTGGGAGTGAGAATGTGGAGAGTCCTGTCAGATACTGGGAGTGAGAATGTGGAGAATCCTGTCAGATACTCGGAGTGAGAATGTGGAGAGTCCTGTCAGACACTGGGAGTGAGAATGTGGAGAGTCCTGTCAGATACCGGGAGTGAGAATGTGGAGAGTCCTGTCAGACACTGGGAGTGGGAATGTGGAGAGTCCTGTCAGACACTCGGATTGAGAATGTGGAGAGTACTGTCAGACACTGGGAGTGAGAATGTGGAGAGTCCTGTCAGACACTGGGAGTGGGAATGTGGAGAGTCCTGTCAGACATTGGGATTGAGAATGTGGAGAGTCCTGTCAGAAACTGGGAGTGGGAATGTGGAGAGTCCTGTCAGACACTGGGAGTGGGAATGTGGAGAGTCCTGTCAGACACTGGGAGTGAGAATGTGGAGAGTCCTGTCAGACACTGGGAGTGGGAATGTGGAGAGTCCTGTCAGACAGTGGGATTGAGAATGTGGAGAGTCCTGTCAGACACTGGGAGTGAGAATGTGGAGAGTCCTGTCAGACACTGGGATTGAGAATGTGGAGAGTCCTGTCAGATACTGGGAATGGGAATGTGGAGAGTCTTGTCAGATACTGGGAGTGAGAATGTGGAGAGTCCTGTCAGATACTTGGAGTGAGAATGTGGAGAGTCCTGTCAGACACTGGGAGTGAGAATGCGGAGAGTCCTGTCAGACACTGGGAGTGAGAATGTGGAGAGTCCTGTCAGATACTGGGAGTGAGAATGTGGAGAGTCCTGCCAGACACTTGGAGTGAGAATGTGGAGAGTCCTGTCAGACACTGGGAGTGAGAATGTGGAGAGTCCTGTCAGATACTGGGAGTGAGAATGTGGAGAGTCCTGTCAGACACTGGGAGTGGGAATGTGGAGAGTCCTGTCAGACACTGGGATTGAGAATGTGGAGAGTACTGTCAGACACTGGGAGTGAGAATGTGGAGAGTCCTGTCAGACACTGGGAGTGGGAATGTGGAGAGTCCTGTCAGACACTGGGATTGAGAATGTGGAGAGTCCTGTCAGACACTGGGAGTGGGAATGTGGAGAGTCCTGTCAGACACTGGGAGTGGGAATGTGGAGAGTCCTGTCAGACACTGGGAGTGAGAATGTGGAGAGTCCTGTCAGACACTGGGAGTGGGAATGTGGAGAGTCCTGTCAGACAGTGGGATTGAGAATGTGGAGAGTCCTGTCAGACACTGGGAGTGAGAATGTGGAGAGTCCTGTCAGACACTGGGATTGAGAATGTGGAGAGTCCTGTCAGATACTGGGAATGGGAATGTGGAGAGTCCTGTCAGACACTGGGAGTGAGAATGTGGAGAGTCCTGTCAGATACTTGGAGTGAGAATGTGGAGAGTCCTGTCAGACACTGGGAGTGAGAATGCGGAGAGTCCTGTCAGATACTGGGAGTAAGAATGTGGAGAGTCCTGTCAGATACTGGGAGTGAGAATGTGGAGAGTCCTGCCAGACACTTGGAGTGAGAATGTGGAGAGTCCTGTCAGATACTGGGAGTGAGAATGTGGAGAGTCCTGTCAGACACTGGGAGTGATATTGTGGAGAATTCTGTCAGATACTGGGATTGAGAATGTGGAGAGTCCTGTCAGATACTGGGAATGGGAATGTGGAGAGTCTTGTCAGATACTGGGAGTGAGAATGTGGAGAGTCCTGTCAGATACTGGGAGTGAGAATGTGGAGAGTCCTGTCAGATACTGGGAGTGAGAATGTGGAGAGTCCTGCCAGACACTTGGAGTGAGAATGTGGAGAGTCCTGTCAGACACTGGGAGTGAGAATGTGGAGAGTCCTGTCAGATACTGGGAGTGAGAATGTGGAGAGTCCTGCCAGACACTTGGAGTGAGAATGTGGAGAGTCCTGTCAGATACTGGGAGTGAGAATGTGGAGATTCCGGTCAGACACTGGGATTGAGAATGTGGAGAGTCCGGTCAGACACTGGGAGTGGTAATGTGGAGAGTCCGGTCAGACACTGGGAGTGGTAATGTGGAGATTCCGGTCAGACACTGGGATTGAGAATGTGGACAGTACCGTCAGATACTGGGAATGGGAATGTGGAGAGTCCTATCAGACACTGGGAGTGGGAATGTTGTGTGTCCTGTCAGATACTGGGAGTGAGAATGTGGAGAGTTCTGTCAGATACTGGGAGTGAGAATGTGGAGAGTCCTGTCAGGGACTGGGAGTGGGAATGTGGAGAGTCCTGTCAGACACTGGCAGTGAGAATGTGGAGAATCCTGTCAGACATTGGGAGTGGGAATGTGGAGATTCCTGTCAGACACTGGGTGTGAGAATGTGGAGAGTCCTGTCATATACTGGGAGTGAGAATGTGGAGAGTCCTGTCAGATACTGGGAGTGAGAATGTGGAGAGTCCTGTCAGATACTGGGAGTGAGAATGTGGAGAGTCCTGTCAGACACTGGGAGTGGTAATGTGGAGATTCCTGTCAGACACTGGGAGTGAGAATGTGGAGAGTCCTGTCAGATATTGGGATTGAGAATGTGGAAAGTCCTGTCATCTACTGGGAGTTGGAATGTGGAGAGTCCTGTCAGACACTGGGAGTGAGAATGTGGAGAGTCCTGTCAGATACTGGGATTGAGAATGTGGACAGTCCTGTCAGATAGTGGGAATGGGAATGTGGAGAGTCCTGTCAGACACTGGGAGTGGGAATGTGGAGAGTCCTGTCAGACACTGGGAGTGAGAATGTGGAGATTCCTGTCAGACACTGGGATTGAGAATGTGGAGAGTGCTGTCAGATACTGGGATTGAGAATGTGGAGAGTCTTGTAAGATACTGGGAATGGGACTGTGGAGAGTCCTGCCAGACACTTGGAGTGAGAATGTGGAGAGTCCTGTCAGATACTGGGAGTGAGAATGTGGAGAGTCCTGTCAGACACTGGGAGTGATATTGTGGAGAATTCTGTCAGATACTGGGATTGAGAATGTGGAGAGTCCTGTCAGATACTGGGAATGGGAATGTGGAGAGTCTTGTCAGATACTGGGAGTGAGAATGTGGAGAGTCCTGTCAGATACTTGGAGTGAGAATGTGGAGAGTCCTGTCAGACACAGGGAGTGAGAATGCGGAGAGTCCTGTCAGATACTGGGAGTAAGAATGTGGAGAGTCCTGTCAGACACTGGGAGTGAGAATGTGGAGAGTCCTGTTAGATACTGGGAGTGAGAATGTGGAGAATCCTGTCATATACTGGGAGTGAGAATGTGGAGAGTCCTGTCAGGGACTGGGAGTGGGAATGTGGAGAGTCCTGTCAGACACTGGCAGTGAGAATGTGGAGAATCCTGTCAGACATTGGGAGTGGGAATGTGGAGATTCCTGTCAGACACTGGGTGTGAGAATGTGGAGAGTCCTGTCATATACTGGGAGTGAGAATGTGGAGAGTCCTGTCAGATACTGGGAGTGAGAATGTGGAGAGTCCTGTCAGATACTGGGAGTGAGAATGTGGAGAGTCCTGTCAGACACTGGGAGTGGTAATGTGGAGATTCCTGTCAGACACTGGGAGTGAGAATGTGGAGAGTCCTGTCAGATATTGGGATTGAGAATGTGGAAAGTCCTGTCATCTACTGGGAGTTGGAATGTGGAGAGTCCTGTCAGACACTGGGAGTGAGAATGTGGAGAGTCCTGTCAGATACTGGGATTGAGAATGTGGACAGTCCTGTCAGATAGTGGGAATGGGAATGTGGAGAGTCCTGTCAGACACTGGGAGTGGGAATGTGGAGAGTCCTGTCAGACACTGGGAGTGAGAATGTGGAGATTCCTGTCAGACACTGGGATTGAGAATGTGGAGAGTGCTGTCAGATACTGGGATTGAGAATGTGGAGAGTCTTGTAAGATACTGGGAATGGGACTGTGGAGAGTCCTGCCAGACACTTGGAGTGAGAATGTGGAGAGTCCTGTCAGATACTGGGAGTGAGAATGTGGAGAGTCCTGTCAGACACTGGGAGTGATATTGTGGAGAATTCTGTCAGATACTGGGATTGAGAATGTGGAGAGTCCTGTCAGATACTGGGAATGGGAATGTGGAGAGTCTTGTCAGATACTGGGAGTGAGAATGTGGAGAGTCCTGTCAGATACTTGGAGTGAGAATGTGGAGAGTCCTGTCAGACACAGGGAGTGAGAATGCGGAGAGTCCTGTCAGATACTGGGAGTAAGAATGTGGAGAGTCCTGTCAGACACTGGGAGTGAGAATGTGGAGAGTCCTGTTAGATACTGGGAGTGAGAATGTGGAGAATCCTGTCAGATACTCGGAGTGAGAATGTGGAGAGTCCTGTCAGACACTGGGAGTGAGAATGTGGAGAGTCCTGTCAGATACCGGGAGTGAGAATGTGGAGAGTCCTGTCAGACACTGGGAGTGGGAATGTGGAGAGTCCTGTCAGACACTGGGATTGAGAATGTGGAGAGTACTGTCAGACACTGGGAGTGAGAATGTGGAGAGTCCTGTCAGACACTGGGAGTGGGAATGTGGAGAGTCCTGTCAGACACTGGGATTGAGAATGTGGAGAGTCCTGTCAGACACTGGGAGTGGGAATGTGGAGAGTCCTGTCAGACACTGGGAGTGGGAATGTGGAGAGTCCTGTCAGACACTGGGAGTAAGAATGTGGAGAGTCCTGTCAGACACTGGGAGTGAGAATGTGGAGAGTCCTGTTAGATACTGGGAGTGAGAATGTGGAGAATCCTGTCAGATACTCGGAGTGAGAATGTGGAGAGTCCTGTCAGACACTGGGAGTGAGAATGTGGAGAGTCCTGTCAGATACCGGGAGTGAGAATGTGGAGAGTCCTGTCAGACACTGGGAGTGGGAATGTGGAGAGTCCTGTCAGACACTGGGATTGAGAATGTGGAGAGTACTGTCAGACACTGGGAGTGAGAATGTGGAGAGTCCTGTCAGACACTGGGAGTGGGAATGTGGAGAGTCCTGTCAGACACTGGGATTGAGAATGTGGAGAGTCCTGCCAACACTGGGAGTGGGAATGTGGAGAGTCCTGTCAGACACTGGGAGTGGGAATGTGGAGAGTCCTGTCAGACAGTGGGATTGAGAATGTGGAGAGTCCTGTCAGACACTGGGAGTGGGAATGTAGAGAGTCCTGTCAGACACTGGGAGTGGGAATGTGGAGAGTCCTGTCAGACACTGGGATTGAGAATGTGGAGAGTCCTGTCAGACACTGGGAGTGGGAATGTGGAGAGTCCTGTCAGACACTGGGAGTGGGAATGTGGAGAGTCCTGTCAGACACTGGGAGTGAGAATGTGGAGAGTCCTGTCAGACACTGGGAGTGAGAATGTGGAGAGTCCTGTCAGATACTGGGAGTGGGAATGTGGAGAGTCCTGTCAGACACTGGGATTGAGAATGTGGAGAGTACTGTCAGACACTGGGAGTGAGAATGTGGAGAGTCCTGTCAGACACTGGGAGTGGGAATGTGGAGAGTCCTGTCAGACACTGGGATTGAGAATGTGGAGAGTCCTGTCAGACACTGGGAGTGGGAATGTGGAGAGTCCTGTCAGACACTGGGAGTGGGAATGTGGAGAGTCCTGTCAGACACTGGGAGTGAGAATGTGGAGAGTCCTGTCAGACACTGGGAGTGGGAATGTGGAGAGTCCTGTCAGACAGTGGGATTGAGAATGTGGAGAGTCCTGTCAGACACTGGGAGTGAGAATGTGGAGAGTCCTGTCAGACACTGGGTTTGAGAATGTGGAGCGTCCTGTCAGATACTGGGAATGGGAATGTGGAGAGTCCTGTCAGACACTGGGAGTGAGAATGTGGAGAGTCCTGTCAGATACTTGGAGTGAGAATGTGGAGAGTCCTGTCAGACACTGGGAGTGAGAATGCGGAGAGTCCTGTCAGATACTGGGAGTAAGAATGTGGAGAGTCCTGTCAGACACTGGGAGTGAGAATGTGGAGAGTCCTGTCAGATACTGGGAGTGAGAATGTGGAGAGACCTGCCAGACACTTGGAGTGAGAATGTGGAGAGTCCTGTCAGATACTGGGAATGGGAATGTGGAGAGTCCTATCAGACTCTGGGAGTGGGAATGTGGTGTGTCCTGTCAGATACTGGGAGTGAGAATGTGGAGAGTCCTGTCAGATACTGGGAGTGAGAATGTGGAGAGTCCTGTCAGGGACTGGGATTGAGAATGTGGAGAGTCCTGTCAGACACTGGCAGTGAGAATGTGGAGAATCCTGTCAGACATTGGGAGTGGGAATGTGGAGATTCCTGTCAGACACTGGGTGTGAGAATGTGGAGAGTCCTGTCATATACTGGGAGTGAGAATGTGGAGAGTCCTGTCAGATACTGGGAGTGAGAATGTGGAGAGTCCTGTCAGATACTGGGAGTGAGAATGTGGAGAGTCCTGTCAGATACTGGGAGTGAGAATGTGGAGAGTCCTGTCAGATACTGGGAGTGAGAATGTGGAGAGTCCTGTCAGACACTGGGAGTGGTAATGTGGAGATTCCTGTCAGACACTGGGAGTGAGAATGTGGAGAGTCCTGTCAGATACTGGGATTGAGAATGTGGAAAGTCCTGTCATCTACTGGGAGTTGGAATGTGGAGAGTCCTGTCAGACACTGGGAGTGAGAATGTGGAGAGTCCTGTCAGATACTGGGATTGAGAATGTGGACAGTCCTGTCAGATACTGGGAATGGGAATATGGAGAGTCCTGTCAGACACTGGGAGTGGGAATGTGGAGAGTCATGTCAGACACTGGGAGTGAGAATGTGGAGATTCCTGTCAGACACTGGGATTGAGAATGTGGAGAGTGCTGTCAGATACTGGGATTGAGAATGTGGAGAGTCTTGTAAGATACTGGGAATGGGAATGTGGAGAGTCCTGCCAGACACTTGGAGTGAGAATGTGGAGAGTCCTGTCAGATACTGGGAGTGAGAATGTGGAGAGTCCTGTCAGACACTGGGAGTGATATTGTGGAGAATTCTGTCAGATACTGGGATTGAGAATGTGGAGAGTCCTGTCAGATACTGGGAATGGGAATGTGGAGAGTCTTGTCAGATACTGGGAGTGAGAATGTGGAGAGTCCTGTCAGATACTTGGAGTGAGAATGTGGAGACTCCTGTCAGACACTGGGAGTGAGAATGCGGAGAGTCCTGTCAGATACTGGGAGTAAGAATGTGGAGAGTCCTGTCAGACACTGGGAGTGAGAATGTGGAGAGTCCTGTCAGATACTGGGAGTGAGAATGTGGAGAATCCTGTCAGATACTCGGAGTGAGAATGTGGAGAGTCCTGTCAGACACTGGGAGTGAGAATGTGGAGAGTCCTGTCAGATACCGGGAGTGAGAATGTGGAGAGTCCTGTCAGACACTGGGAGTGGGAATGTGGAGAGTCCTGTCAGACACTCGGATTGAGAATGTGGAGAGTACTGTCAGACACTGGGAGTGAGAATGTGGAGAGTCCTGTCAGACACTGGGAGTGGGAATGTGGAGAGTCCTGTCAGACATTGGGATTGAGAATGTGGAGAGTCCTGTCAGAAACTGGGAGTGGGAATGTGGAGAGTCCTGTCAGACACTGGGAGTGGGAATGTGGAGAGTCCTGTCAGACACTGGGAGTGAGAATGTGGAGAGTCCTGTCAGACACTGGGAGTGGGAATGTGGAGAGTCCTGTCAGACAGTGGGATTGAGAATGTGGAGAGTCCTGTCAGACACTGGGAGTGAGAATGTGGAGAGTCCTGTCAGACACTGGGATTGAGAATGTGGAGAGTCCTGTCAGATACTGGGAATGGGAATGTGGAGAGTCTTGTCAGATACTGGGAGTGAGAATGTGGAGAGTCCTGTCAGATACTTGGAGTGAGAATGTGGAGAGTCCTGTCAGACACTGGGAGTGAGAATGCGGAGAGTCCTGTCAGACACTGGGAGTGAGAATGTGGAGAGTCCTGTCAGATACTGGGAGTGAGAATGTGGAGAGTCCTGCCAGACACTTGGAGTGAGAATGTGGAGAGTCCTGTCAGACACTGGGAGTGAGAATGTGGAGAGTCCTGTCAGATACTGGGAGTGAGAATGTGGAGAGTCCTGTCAGACACTGGGAGTGGGAATGTGGAGAGTCCTGTCAGACACTGGGATTGAGAATGTGGAGAGTACTGTCAGACACTGGGAGTGAGAATGTGGAGAGTCCTGTCAGACACTGGGAGTGGGAATGTGGAGAGTCCTGTCAGACACTGGGATTGAGAATGTGGAGAGTCCTGTCAGACACTGGGAGTGGGAATGTGGAGAGTCCTGTCAGACACTGGGAGTGGGAATGTGGAGAGTCCTGTCAGACACTGGGAGTGAGAATGTGGAGAGTCCTGTCAGACACTGGGAGTGGGAATGTGGAGAGTCCTGTCAGACAGTGGGATTGAGAATGTGGAGAGTCCTGTCAGACACTGGGAGTGAGAATGTGGAGAGTCCTGTCAGACACTGGGATTGAGAATGTGGAGAGTCCTGTCAGATACTGGGAATGGGAATGTGGAGAGTCCTGTCAGACACTGGGAGTGAGAATGTGGAGAGTCCTGTCAGATACTTGGAGTGAGAATGTGGAGAGTCCTGTCAGACACTGGGAGTGAGAATGCGGAGAGTCCTGTCAGATACTGGGAGTAAGAATGTGGAGAGTCCTGTCAGATACTGGGAGTGAGAATGTGGAGAGTCCTGCCAGACACTTGGAGTGAGAATGTGGAGAGTCCTGTCAGATACTGGGAGTGAGAATGTGGAGAGTCCTGTCAGACACTGGGAGTGATATTGTGGAGAATTCTGTCAGATACTGGGATTGAGAATGTGGAGAGTCCTGTCAGATACTGGGAATGGGAATGTGGAGAGTCTTGTCAGATACTGGGAGTGAGAATGTGGAGAGTCCTGTCAGATACTGGGAGTGAGAATGTGGAGAGTCCTGTCAGATACTGGGAGTGAGAATGTGGAGAGTCCTGCCAGACACTTGGAGTGAGAATGTGGAGAGTCCTGTCAGACACTGGGAGTGAGAATGTGGAGAGTCCTGTCAGATACTGGGAGTGAGAATGTGGAGAGTCCTGCCAGACACTTGGAGTGAGAATGTGGAGAGTCCTGTCAGATACTGGGAGTGAGAATGTGGAGATTCCGGTCAGACACTGGGATTGAGAATGTGGAGAGTCCGGTCAGACACTGGGAGTGGTAATGTGGAGAGTCCGGTCAGACACTGGGAGTGGTAATGTGGAGATTCCGGTCAGACACTGGGATTGAGAATGTGGACAGTACCGTCAGATACTGGGAATGGGAATGTGGAGAGTCCTATCAGACACTGGGAGTGGGAATGTTGTGTGTCCTGTCAGATACTGGGAGTGAGAATGTGGAGAGTTCTGTCAGATACTGGGAGTGAGAATGTGGAGAGTCCTGTCAGGGACTGGGAGTGGGAATGTGGAGAGTCCTGTCAGACACTGGCAGTGAGAATGTGGAGAATCCTGTCAGACATTGGGAGTGGGAATGTGGAGATTCCTGTCAGACACTGGGTGTGAGAATGTGGAGAGTCCTGTCATATACTGGGAGTGAGAATGTGGAGAGTCCTGTCAGATACTGGGAGTGAGAATGTGGAGAGTCCTGTCAGATACTGGGAGTGAGAATGTGGAGAGTCCTGTCAGACACTGGGAGTGGTAATGTGGAGATTCCTGTCAGACACTGGGAGTGAGAATGTGGAGAGTCCTGTCAGATATTGGGATTGAGAATGTGGAAAGTCCTGTCATCTACTGGGAGTTGGAATGTGGAGAGTCCTGTCAGACACTGGGAGTGAGAATGTGGAGAGTCCTGTCAGATACTGGGATTGAGAATGTGGACAGTCCTGTCAGATAGTGGGAATGGGAATGTGGAGAGTCCTGTCAGACACTGGGAGTGGGAATGTGGAGAGTCCTGTCAGACACTGGGAGTGAGAATGTGGAGATTCCTGTCAGACACTGGGATTGAGAATGTGGAGAGTGCTGTCAGATACTGGGATTGAGAATGTGGAGAGTCTTGTAAGATACTGGGAATGGGACTGTGGAGAGTCCTGCCAGACACTTGGAGTGAGAATGTGGAGAGTCCTGTCAGATACTGGGAGTGAGAATGTGGAGAGTCCTGTCAGACACTGGGAGTGATATTGTGGAGAATTCTGTCAGATACTGGGATTGAGAATGTGGAGAGTCCTGTCAGATACTGGGAATGGGAATGTGGAGAGTCTTGTCAGATACTGGGAGTGAGAATGTGGAGAGTCCTGTCAGATACTTGGAGTGAGAATGTGGAGAGTCCTGTCAGACACAGGGAGTGAGAATGCGGAGAGTCCTGTCAGATACTGGGAGTAAGAATGTGGAGAGTCCTGTCAGACACTGGGAGTGAGAATGTGGAGAGTCCTGTTAGATACTGGGAGTGAGAATGTGGAGAATCCTGTCAGATACTCGGAGTGAGAATGTGGAGAGTCCTGTCAGACACTGGGAGTGAGAATGTGGAGAGTCCTGTCAGATACCGGGAGTGAGAATGTGGAGAGTCCTGTCAGACACTGGGAGTGGGAATGTGGAGAGTCCTGTCAGACACTGGGATTGAGAATGTGGAGAGTACTGTCAGACACTGGGAGTGAGAATGTGGAGAGTCCTGTCAGACACTGGGAGTGGGAATGTGGAGAGTCCTGTCAGACACTGGGATTGAGAATGTGGAGAGTCCTGTCAGACACTGGGAGTGGGAATGTGGAGAGTCCTGTCAGACACTGGGAGTGGGAATGTGGAGAGTCCTGTCAGACACTGGGAGTAAGAATGTGGAGAGTCCTGTCAGACACTGGGAGTGAGAATGTGGAGAGTCCTGTTAGATACTGGGAGTGAGAATGTGGAGAATCCTGTCAGATACTCGGAGTGAGAATGTGGAGAGTCCTGTCAGACACTGGGAGTGAGAATGTGGAGAGTCCTGTCAGATACCGGGAGTGAGAATGTGGAGAGTCCTGTCAGACACTGGGAGTGGGAATGTGGAGAGTCCTGTCAGACACTGGGATTGAGAATGTGGAGAGTACTGTCAGACACTGGGAGTGAGAATGTGGAGAGTCCTGTCAGACACTGGGAGTGGGAATGTGGAGAGTCCTGTCAGACACTGGGATTGAGAATGTGGAGAGTCCTGTCAGACACTGGGAGTGGGAATGTGGAGAGTCCTGTCAGACACTGGGAGTGGGAATGTGGAGAGTCCTGTCAGACAGTGGGATTGAGAATGTGGAGAGTCCTGTCAGACACTGGGAGTGGGAATGTAGAGAGTCCTGTCAGACACTGGGAGTGGGAATGTGGAGAGTCCTGTCAGACACTGGGATTGAGAATGTGGAGAGTCCTGTCAGACACTGGGAGTGGGAATGTGGAGAGTCCTGTCAGACACTGGGAGTGGGAATGTGGAGAGTCCTGTCAGACAGTGGGATTGAGAATGTGGAGAGTCCTGTCAGACACTGGGAGTGATATTGTGGAGAGTCCTGTCAGACACTGGGATTGAGAATGTGGAGAGTCCTGTCAGATACTGGGAATGGGAATGTGGAGAGTCTTGTCAGATACTGGGAGTGAGAATGTGGAGAGTCCTGTCAGATACTTGGAGTGAGAATGTGGAGAGTCCTGTCAGACACTGGGAGTGAGAATGCGGAGAGTCCTGTCAGATACTGGGAGTAAGAATGTGGAGAGTCCTGTCAGACACTGGGAGTGAGAATGTGGAGAGTCCTGTCAGATACTGGGAGTGAGAATGTGGAGAGTCCTGCCAGACACTTGGAGTGAGAATGTGGAGAGTCCTGTCAGACACTGGGAGTGAGAATGTGGAGAGTCCTGTCAGATACTGGGAGTGAGAATGTGGAGAGTCCTGTCAGACACTGGGAGTGGGAATGTGGAGAGTCCTGTCAGACACTGGGATTGAGAATGTGGAGAGTACTGTCAGACACTGGGAGTGAGAATGTGGAGAGTCCTGTCAGACACTGGGAGTGGGAATGTGGAGAGTCCTGTCAGACACTGGGATTGAGAATGTGGAGAGTCCTGTCAGACACTGGGAGTGGGAATGTGGAGAGTCCTGTCAGACACTGGGAGTGGGAATGTGGAGAGTCCTGTCAGACACTGGGAGTGAGAATGTGGAGAGTCCTGTCAGACACTGGGAGTGGGAATGTGGAGAGTCCTGTCAGACAGTGGGATTGAGAATGTGGAGAGTCCTGTCAGACACTGGGAGTGAGAATGTGGAGAGTCCTGTCAGACACTGGGATTGAGAATGTGGAGAGTCCTGTCAGATACTGGGAATGGGAATGTGGAGGGTCCTGTCAGACACTGGGAGTGAGAATGTGGAGAGTCCTGTCAGATACTTGGAGTGAGAATGTGGAGAGTCCTGTCAGACACTGGGAGTGAGAATGCGGAGAGTCCTGTCAGATACTGGGAGTAAGAATGTGGAGAGTCCTGTCAGACACTGGGAGTGAGAATGTGGAGAGTCCTGTCAGATACTGGGAGTGAGAATGTGGAGAGTCCTGCCAGACACTTGGAGTGAGAATGTGGAGAGTCCTGTCAGATACTGGGAATGGGAATGTGGAGAGTCCTATCAGACACTGGGAGTGGGAATGTGGTGTGTCCTGTCAGATACTGGGAGTGAGAATGTGGAGAGTCCTGTCAGATACTGGGAGTGAGAATGTGGAGAGTCCTGCCAGGGACTGGGAGTGGGAATGTGGAGAGTCCTGTCAGACACTGGCAGTGAGAATGTGGAGAATTCTGTCAGACATTGGGAGTGGGAATGTGGAGATTCCTGTCAGACACTGGGTGTGAGAATGTGGAGAGTCCTGTCATATACTGGGAGTGAGAATGTGGAGAGTCCTGTCAGATACTGGGAGTGAGAATGTGGAGAGTCCTGTCAGATACTGGGAGTGAGAATGTGGAGAGTCCTGTCAGATACTGGGAGTGAGAATGTGGAGAGTCCTGTCAGATACTGGGAGTGAGAATGTGGAGAGTCCTGTCAGATACTGGGAGTGAGAATGTGGAGAGTCCTGTCAGACACTGGGAGTGGTAATGTGGAGATTCCTGTCAGACACTGGGAGTGAGAATGTGGAGAGTCCTGTCAGATACTGGGATTGAGAATGTGGACAGTCCTGTCAGATACTGGGAATGGGAATGTGGAGAGTCCTGTCAGACACTGGGAGTGGGAATGTGGAGAGTCATGTCAGACACTGGGAGTGGGAATGTGGAGATTCCTGTCAGACACTGGGATTGAGAATGTGGAGAGTGCTGTCAGATACTGGGATTGAGAATGTGGAGAGTCTTGTAAGATACTGGGAATGGGAATGTGGAGAGTCCTGCCAGACACTTGGAGTGAGAATGTGGAGTGTCCTGTCAGATACTGGGAGTGAGAATGTGGAGAGTCCTGTCAGACACTGGGAGTGATATTGTGGAGAATTCTGTCAGATACTGGGATTGAGAATGTGGAGAGTCCTGTCAGATACTGGGAATGGGAATGTGGAGAGTCGTGTCAGATACTGGGAGTGAGAATGTGGAGAGTCCTGTCAGATACTTGGAGTGAGAATGTGGAGACTCCTGTCAGACACTGGGAGTGAGAATGCGGAGAGTCCTGTCAGATACTGGGAGTAAGAATGTGGAGAGTCCTGTCAGACACTGGGAGTGAGAATGTGGAGAGTCCTGTCAGATACTGGGAGTGAGAATGTGGAGAATCCTGTCAGATACTCGGAGTGAGAATGTGGAGAGTCCTGTCAGACACTGGGAGTGAGAATGTGGAGAGTCCTGTCAGATACCGGGAGTGAGAATGTGGAGAGTCCTGTCAGACACTGGGAGTGGGAATGTGGAGAGTCCTGTCAGACACTGGGATTGAGAATGTGGAGAGTACTGTCAGACACTGGGAGTGAGAATGTGGAGAGTCCTGTCAGACACTGGGAGTGAGAATGTGGAGAGTCCTGTCAGACACTGGGATTGAGAATGTGGAGAGTCCTGTCAGAAACTGGGAGTGGGAATGTGGAGAGTCCTGTCAGACACTGGGAGTGGGAATGTGGAGAGTCCTGTCAGACACTGGGAGTGAGAATGTGGAGATTCCTGTCAGACACTGGGAGTGGGAATGTGGAGAGTCCTGTCAGACAGTGGGATTGAGTATGTGGAGAGTCCTGTCAGACACTGGGAGTGAGAATGTGGAGAGTCCTGTCAGACACTGGGATTGCGAATGTGGAGAGTCCTGTCAGACACTGGGAGTGAGAATGTGGAGAGTCCTGCCAGACACTTGGAGTGAGAATGTGGAGAGTCCTGTCAGACACTGGGAGTGAGAATGTGGAGAGTCCTGTCAGATACTGGGAGTGAGAATGTGGAGAGTCCTGTCAGACACTGGGAGTGGGAATGTGGAGAGTCCTGTCAGACACTGGGATTGAGAATGTGGAGAGTACTGTCAGACACTGGGAGTGAGAATGTGGAGAGTCCTGTCAGACACTGGGAGTGGGAATGTGGAGAGTCCTGTCAGACACTGGGATTGAGAATGTGGAGAGTCCTGTCAGACACTGGGAGTGGGAATGTGGAGAGTCCTGTCAGACACTGGGAGTGGGAATGTGGAGAGTCCTGTCAGACACTGGGAGTGAGAATGTGGAGAGTCCTGTCAGACACTGGGAGTGGGAATGTGGAGAGTCCTGTCAGACAGTGGGATTGAGAATGTGGAGAGTCCTGTCAGACACTGGGAGTGAGAATGTGGAGAGTCCTGTCAGACACTGGGATTGAGAATGTGGAGAGTCCTGTCAGATACTGGGAATGGGAATGTGGAGAGTCCTGTCAGACACTGGGAGTGAGAATGTGGAGAGTCCTGTCAGATACTTGGAGTGAGAATGTGGAGAGTCCTGTCAGACACTGGGAGTGAGAATGCGGAGAGTCCTGTCAGATACTGGGAGTAAGAATGTGGAGAGTCCTGTCAGATACTGGGAGTGAGAATGTGGAGAGTCCTGTCAGATACTGGGAGTGAGAATGTGGAGAGTCCTGCCAGACACTTGGAGTGAGAATGTGGAGAGTCCTGTCAGACACTGGGAGTGAGAATGTGGAGAGTCCTGTCAGATACCGGGAGTGAGAATGTGGAGAGTCCTGCCAGACACTTGGAGTGAGAATGTGGAGAGTCCTGTCAGACACTGGGAGTGATATTGTGGAGAATTCTGTCAGATACTGGGATTGAGAATGTGGAGAGTCCTGTCAGATACTGGGAATGGGAATGTGGAGAGTCTTGTCAGATACTGGGAGTGAGAATGTGGAGAGTCCTGTCAGACACTGGGAGTGAGAATGTGGAGAGTCCAGTCAGACACTGGGAGTGAGAATGTGGAGAGTCCTGTCAGATACTGGGAGTGAGAATGTGGAGAGTCCTGTCAGATACTGAGAGTGAGAATGTGGAGAGTCCTGTCAGATACTCGGAGTGAGAATGTGGAGAGTCCTGTCAGATACTGGGAGTGAGAATGTGGAGAGTCCTGTCAGATACTGGGAGTGAGAATGTGGAGAGTCCTGTCAGATACTCGGAGTGAGAATGTGGAGAGTCCTGTCAGATACTGGGAGTGAGAATGTGGAGAGTCCTGTCAGACACTGGGAGTGGGAATGTGGAGAGTCCTGTCAGACACTGGGATTGAGAATGTGGAGAGTACTGTCAGACACTGGGAGTGAGAATGTGGAGAGTCCTGTCAGACACTGGGAGTGGGAATGTGGAGAGTCCTGTCAGACACTGGGATTGAGAATGTGGAGAGTCCTGTCAGACACTGGGAGTGGGAATGTGGAGACTCCTGTCAGACACTGGGAGTGGGAATGTGGAGAGTCCTGTCAGACACTGGGAGTGAGAATGTGGAGAGTCCTGTCAGACACTGGGAGTGGGAATGTGGAGAGTCCTGTCAGACAGTGGGATTGAGAATGTGGAGAGTCCTGTCAGACACTGGGAGTGAGAATGTGGAGAGTCCTGTCAGACACTGGGATTGAGAATGTGGAGAGTCCTGTCAGATACTGGGAATGCGAATGTGGAGAGTCCTGTCAGACACTGGGAGTGAGAATGTGGAGAGTCCTGTCAGATACTTGGAGTGAGAATGTGGAGAGTCCTGTCAGACACTGGGAGTGAGAATGCGGAGAGTCCTGTCAGATACTGGGAGTAAGAATGTGGAGAGTCCTGTCAGACACTGGGAGTGAGAATGTGGAGAGTCCTGTCAGATACTGGGAGTGAGAATGTGGAGAGTCCTGTCAGACACTGGGAGTGATATTGTGGAGAATTCTGTCAGATACTGGGATTGAGAATGTGGAGAGTCCTGTCAGATACTGGGAATGGGAATGTGGAGAGTCTTGTCAGATACTGGGAGTGAGAATGTGGAGAGTCCTGTCAGACACTGGGAGTGAGAATGTGGAGAGTCCTGTCAGACACTGGGAGTGAGAATGTGGAGAGTCCAGTCAGACACTGGGAGTGAGAATGTGGAGAGTCCTGTCAGATACTCGGAGTGAGAATGTGGAGAGTCCTGTCAGACACTGGGAGTGAGAATGTGGTGAGTCCTGTCAGACACTGGGAGTGAGAATGTGGAGATTCCTGTCAGACACTGGGAGTGAGAAAGTGGAGATTCCTTTCAGACAGTGGGATTGAGAATGTGGCGAGTCCTGTCAGACACTGGGATAGAGAACTTGGTGAATCCGGTAGCAATTGTGAGTGAGAATGTGGAGAGTCCTGTCGGACACTGGTAGCGAGAATGTGGAGAGTCCTGTCAGATACTGGGAGTGAGAATGTGGAGAGTCCTGTCAGATACTGGGAGTGAGAATGTGGAGAGTCCGGTCAGACACTGGGAGTGGTAATGTGGAGATTCCGGTCAGACACTGGGATTGAGAATGTGGACAGTACTGTCAGATACTGGGAATGGGAATGTGGAGAGTCCTATCAGACACTGGGAGTGAGAATGTGGTGTGTCCTGTCAGATACTGGGAATGGGAATGTGGAGAGTCCTGTCGGACACTGGGAGCGAGAATGTGGAGAGTCCTGTCAGATACTGGGAGTGAGAATGTGGAGAGTCCTGTCAGATACTGGGAGTGAGAATGTGGAGAGTCCTGTCAGGGACTGGGAGTGGGAATGTGGAGAGTCCTGTCAGACACTGGCAGTGAGAATGTGGAGAATCCTGTCAGACATTGGGAGTGAGAATGTGGAGAGTCCTGTCAGATACTGGGAGTGAGAATGTGGAGAGTCCTGTCAGATACTGGGAGTGAGAATGTGGAGAGTCCTGTCAGATACTGGGAGTGAGAATGTGGAGAGTCCGGTCAGACACTGGGAGTGAGAATGTGGAGAGTCCTGTCAGACACTGGGAGTGAGAATGTGGAGAGTCCTGTCAGATACTGGGAATGGGAATGTGGAGAGTCCTGTCGAACACTGGGAGCGAGAATGTGGAGAGTCCTGTCAGATACTGAGAGTGAGAATGTGGAGAGTCCTGTCAGATACTGGGAGTGAGAATGTGGAGAGTCCTGTCAGATACTGGGAGTGGTAATGTGGAGATTCCGGTCAGACACTGGGATTGAGAATGTGGACAGTACTGTCAGATACTGGGAATGGGAATGTGGAGAGTCCTATCAGACACTGGGAGTGAGAATGTGGTGTGTCCTGTCAGATACTGGGAATGGGAATGTGGAGAGTCCTGTCGGACACTGGGAGCGAGAATGTGGAGAGTCCTGTCAGATACTGGGAGTGAGAATGTGGAGAGTCCTGTCAGATACTGGGAGTGAGAATGTGGAGAGTCCTGTCAGGGACTGGGAGTGGGAATGTGGAGAGTCCTGTCAGACACTGGCAGTGAGAATGTGGAGAATCCTGTCAGACATTGGGAGTGGGAATGTGGAGATTCCTGTCAGACACTGGGAGTGGGAATGTGGAGAGTCCTGTCAGACACTGGCAGTGAGAATGTGGAGAGTCCTGTCAGATACTGGGAGTGAGAATGTGGAGAGTCCTGTCAGATACTGGGAGTGAGAATGTGGAGAGTCCTGTCAGACACTGGGAGTGAGAATGTGGAAAGTCCTGTCATCTACTGGGAGTTGGAATGTGGAGAGTCCTGTCAGACACTGGGAGTGAGAATGTGGAGAGTCCTGTCAGATACTGGGAGTGAGAATGTGGAGAGTCCTGTCAGATACTCGGATTGAGAATGTGGAAAGTCCTGTCATCTACTGGGAGTTGGAATGTGGAGAGTCCTGTCAGACACTGGGAGTGAGAATGTGGAGAGTCCTGTCAGATACTGGGAGTGAGAATGTGGAGAGTCCTGTCAGATACTGGGAGTGGTAATGTGGAGATTCCGGTCAGACACTGGGATTGAGAATGTGGACAGTACTGTCAGATACTGGGAATGGGAATGTGGAGAGTCCTATCAGACACTGGGAGTGAGAATGTGGTGTGTCCTGTCAGATACTGGGAATGGGAATGTGGAGAGTCCTGTCGGACACTGGGAGCGAGAATGTGGAGAGTCCTGTCAGATACTGGGAGTGAGAATGTGGAGAGTCCTGTCAGATACTGGGAGTGAGAATGTGGAGAGTCCTGTCAGGGACTGGGAGTGGGAATGTGGAGAGTCCTGTCAGACACTGGCAGTGAGAATGTGGAGAATCCTGTCAGACATTGGGAGTGGGAATGTGGAGATTCCTGTCAGACACTGGGAGTGGGAATGTGGAGAGTCCTGTCAGACACTGGCAGTGAGAATGTGGAGAGTCCTGTCAGATACTGGGAGTGAGAATGTGGAGAGTCCTGTCAGATACTGGGAGTGAGAATGTGGAGAGTCCTGTCAGACACTGGGAGTGGTAATGTGGAGATTCCTGTCAGACACTGGGAGTGAGAATGTGGAGAGTCCTGTCAGATACTGGGATTGAGAATGTGGAAAGTCCTGTCATCTACTGGGAGTTGGAATGTGGAGAGTCCTGTCAGACACTGGGAGTGAGAATGTGGAGAGTCCTGTCAGATACTGGGATTGAGAATGTGGACAGTCCTGTCAGATACTGGGAATGGGAATGTGGAGAGTCCTGTCAGACACTGGGAGTGGGAATGTGGAGAGTCCTGTCAGACACTGGGAGTGAGAATGTGGAGAGTCCTGTCAGACACTGGGATTGAGAATGTGGAGAGTGCTGTCAGATACTGGGATTGATAATGTGGAGAGTCTTGTAAGATACTGGGAATGGGAATGTGGAGAGTCCTGCCAGACACTTGGAGTGAGAATGTGGAGATTCCTGTCAGATACTGGGAATGAGAATGTGGAGAGTCCTGTCAGACACTGGGAGTGATATTGTGGAGAATTCTGTCAGGTACTGGGATTGAGAATGTGGAGAGTCCTGTCAGATACTGGGAATGGGAATGTTGAGAGTCTTGTCAGATACTGGGAGTAAGAATGTGGAGAGTCCTGTCAGATACTTGGAGTGAGAATGTGGAGAGTCCTGTCAGACACTGGGAGTGAGAATGCGGAGATTCCTGTCAGATACTGGGAGTAAGAATGTGGAGAGTCCTGTCAGACACTGGGAGTGAGAATGTGGAGAGTCCTGTCAGATACTGGGAGTGAGAATGTGGAGAATCCTGTCAGATACTCGGAGTGAGAATGTGGAGAGTCCTGTCAGACACTGGGAGTGAGAATGTGGAGAGTCCTGTCAGATACTGGGAGTGAGAATGTGGAGAGTCCTGTCAGACACTGGGAGTGGGAATGTGGAGATTCCTGTCAGACACTGGGAGTGAGAATGTGGAGAGTCCTGTCAGACACTGGGAGTGGGAATGTGGAGAGTCCTGTCAGACACTGGGATTGAGAATGTGGAGAGTCCTGTCAGACACTGGGAGTGAGAATGTGGAGAGTCCTTTCAGACACTGGGATTGAGAATGTGGAGAGTTCTGTCAGATACTGGGAGTGGGAATGTGGAGAGTCCTGTCAGACACTGGGAGTGGGAATGTGGAGAGTCCTGTCAGACACTGGGAGTGAGAATGTGGTGAGTCCTGTCAGACACTGGGAGTGAGAATGTGGAGATTCCTGTCAGAAACTGGGATTGAGAATGTGGAGATTCCTGTCAGACACTGGGATAGAGAATGTGGAGCGACCTGTCAGGGACTGGGAGTGGGAATGTGGAGAGTCCGGTAGGGACTGGGAGTGGGAATGTGGAGACTCCTGTTAGGCACTGGGAGTGAGAATGTGGAGAGTCGTGTCTGGGACTGGGAGTGGGAATGTGGAGAGTCCTGTCATATACTGGGAGTGGGAAATTGGAGAGTCCTGTCAGACACTGCGAGTGGTAATGTGGAGAGTCCTGTCAGACACTGGGAGTGGGAATGTGGAGAGTCCTGTCAGACACTGGGAGTGAGAATGTGGAGAGTCCTGTCAGACACTGGGATTGAGAATGTGGAGAGTGCTGTCAGATACTGGGATTGAGAATGTGGAGAGTCCTGTCAGATACTGGGAATGGGAATGTGGAGAGTCCTGTCAGACACTGGGAGTGGGAATGTGGAGAGTCCTGCCAGACACTGGGAGTGAGAATGTGGAGAGTCCTGTCAGATACTGGGAGTGAGAATGTGGAGAGTCCTGTCAGACACTGGGAGTGATATTGTGGAGAATTCTGTCAGATACTGGGAGTGAGAATGTGGAGAGTCCTGTCAGATACTGGGATGGAGAATGTGGACAGTCCTGTCAGATATTGGGAATGGGAATGTGGAGAGTCCTGTCAGACACTGGGAGTGGGAATGTGGAGAGTCCTGTCAGACACTGGGAGTGAGAATGTGGAGAGTCCTGTCAGACACTGGGATTGAGAATGTGGAGAGTGCTGTCAGATACTGGGATTGAGAATGTGGAGAGTCCTGGAGATACTGGGAATGGGAATGTGGAGAGTCCTGTCAGACACTTTGAGTGGGAATGTGGAGAGTCCTGCCAGATACTGGGAGTGAGAATGTGGAGAGTCCTGTCAGACACTGGGAGTGATATTGTGGAGAATTCTGTCAGATACTGGGATTGAGAATGTGGAGAGTCCTGTCAGATACTGGGAATGGGAATGTGGAGAGTCCTGTCAGATACTGGGAGTGAGAATGTGGAGAGTCCTGTCAGATACTTGGAGTGAGAATGTGGAGAGTCCTGTCAGACACTGGGAGTGCGAATGCGGAGAGTCCTGTCAGATACTGGGAGTAAGAATGTGGAGAGTCCTGTCAGACACTGGGAGTGAGAATGTGGAGAGTCCTGTCCGATTCTGGGAGTGAGAATGTGGAGAATCCTGTCAGATACTCGGAGTGAGAATGTGGAGAGTCCTGTCAGACACTGGGAGTGAGAATGTGGAGAGTCCTGTCAGATACTGGGAGTGAGAATGTGGAGAGTCCTGTCAGACACTGGGAGTGATATTGTGGAGAATTCTGTCAGATACTGGGACTGAGAATGTGGAGAGTCCTGTCAGATACTGGGATGGAGAATGTGGACAGTCCTGTCAGATATTGGGAATGGGAATGTGGAGAGTCCTGTCAGACACTGGGAGTGGGAATGTGGAGAGTCCTGTCAGACACTGGGAGTGAGAATGTGGAGAGTCCTGTCAGACACTGGGATTGAGAATGTGGAGAGTGCTGTCAGATACTGGGATTGAGAATGTGGAGAGTCCTGGAGATACTGGGAATGGGAATGTGGAGAGTCCTGTCAGACACTTTGAGTGGGAATGTGGAGAGTCCTGCCAGATACTGGGAGTGAGAATGTGGAGAGTCCTGTCAGACACTGGGAGTGATATTGTGGAGAATTCTGTCAGATACTGGGATTGAGAATGTGGAGAGTCCTGTCAGATACTGGGAATGGGAATGTGGAGAGTCCTGTCAGATACTGGGAGTGAGAATGTGGAGAGTCCTGTCAGATACTTGGAGTGAGAATGTGGAGAGTCCTGTCAGACACTGGGAGTGCGAATGCGGAGAGTCCTGTCAGATACTGGGAGTAAGAATGTGGAGAGTCCTGTCAGACACTGGGAGTGAGAATGTGGAGAGTCCTGTCCGATTCTGGGAGTGAGAATGTGGAGAATCCTGTCAGATACTCGGAGTGAGAATGTGGAGAGTCCTGTCAGACACTGGGAGTGAGAATGTGGAGAGTCCTGTCAGATACTGGGAGTGAGAATGTGGAGAGTCCTGTCAGACACTGGGAGTGGGAATGTGGAGAGTCCTGTCAGACACTGGGAGTGGGAATGTGGAGAGTCCTGTCAGACACTGGGAGTGAGAATGTGGAGAGTCCTGTCAGACACTGGGAGTGGGAATGTGGAGAGTCCTGTCAGGCACTGGGATTGAGAATGTGGAGAGTCCTGTCAGACACTGGGAGTTGGAATGTGGAGAGTCCTGTCAGACACTGGGAGTGGGAATGTGGAGAGTCCTGTCAGACACTGGGAGTGAGAATGTGGAGAGTCCTGTCAGACACTGGGAGTGGGAATGTGGAGAGTCCTGTCAGACACTGGGATTGAGAATGTGGAGAGTCCTGTCAGACACTGGGAGTGAGAATGTGGAGAGTCCTGTCAGACACTGGGATTGAGAATGTGGAGAGTCCTGTCAGATACTGGGAGTGGGAATGTGGAGAGTCCTGTCAGACACTGGGAGTGGGAATGTGGAGAGTCCTGTCAGACACTGGGAGTGAGAATGTGGAGATTCCTGTCAGAAACTGGGATTGAGAATGTGGAGATTCCTGTCAGACACTGGGATTGAGAATGTGGAGCGACCTGTCAGGGACTGGGAGTGGGAATGTGGAGTGTCCGGTAGGGACTGGGAGTGGGAATGTGGAGACTCCTGTTAGGCACTGGGAGTGAGAATGTGGAGAGTCGTGTCTGGGACAGGGAGTGGGAATGTGGAGAGTTCTGTCAGGGACTGGGAGTGGGAAAGTGGAGAGTCCTGTCAGATACTGGGAATGAGAATGTGGAGAGTCCTGTCAGACACTGGGAGAGGGAATGCGGAGAGTCCGGGAGGGATTGTGAGTGAGAATGTGGAGAGTCCTGTCAGACACTGGGAGTGAGAATGTGGAGAGTCCTGTCAGACACTGGGAGTGGGAATGTGGAGAGTCCTGTCAGACACTGGGATTGAGAATGTGGAGAGTCCTATCAGACACTGGGATTGAGAATGTGGAGAGTCCTGTCAGACACTGGGATTTAGAATGTGTGGAGTCCTGTCAGACACTGGGAGTGAGAATGTGGAAAGTCCTGTCAGATACTGGGATGGAGAATGTGGAGAGTCCTGTCAGACACTGGGTGTGAGAATGTGGAGAGTCCTGTCAGACACTGGGAGTGGGAATGTGGAGAGTCCTGTCAGACACTGGGAGTGAGAATGTGGAGAGTCCTGTCAGACACTGGGAGTGGGAATGTGGAGAGTCCTGTCAGACACTGGGATTGAGAATGTGGAGAGTCCTGTCAGACACTGGGAGTGAGAATGTGGAGAGTCCTGTCAGACACTGGGATTGAGAATGTGGAGAGTCCTGTCAGATACTGGGAGTGGGAATGTGGAGAGTCCTGTCAGACACTGGGAGTGGGAATGTGGAGAGTCCTGTCAGACACTGGGAGTGAGAATGTGGAGATTCCTGTCAGAAACTGGGATTGAGAATGTGGAGATTCCTGTCAGACACTGGGATTGAGAATGTGGAGCGACCTGTCAGGGACTGGGAGTGGGAATGTGGAGTGTCCGGTAGGGACTGGGAGTGGGAATGTGGAGACTCCTGTTAGGCACTGGGAGTGAGAATGTGGAGAGTCGTGTCTGGGACAGGGAGTGGGAATGTGGAGAGTTCTGTCAGGGACTGGGAGTGGGAAAGTGGAGAGTCCTGTCAGATACTGGGAATGAGAATGTGGAGAGTCCTGTCAGACACTGGGAGAGGGAATGCGGAGAGTCCGGGAGGGATTGTGAGTGAGAATGTGGAGAGTCCTGTCAGACACTGGGAGTGAGAATGTGGAGAGTCCTGTCAGACACTGGGAGTGGGAATGTGGAGAGTCCTGTCAGACACTGGGATTGAGAATGTGGAGAGTCCTATCAGACACTGGGATTGAGAATGTGGAGAGTCCTGTCAGACACTGGGATTTAGAATGTGTGGAGTCCTGTCAGACACTGGGAGTGAGAATGTGGAAAGTCCTGTCAGATACTGGGATGGAGAATGTGGAGAGTCCTGTCAGACACTGGGTGTGAGAATGTGGAGAGTCCTGTCAGACACTGGGATAGAGAATGTGGAGAGTCCGGTAGGGATTGTGAGTGAGAATGTGGAGAGTCCTGTCGGACACTGGGAGTGAGAATGTGGAGAGTCCTGTCAGACACTGGGAGAGAGAATGTGGAGAGTCCTGTCAGACAATGGGACTGGGAATGTGGAGAGTCCTGTCAGATACTGGGAGTGAGAATGTGGAGAGTCCTGTCAGACAATGGGACTGGGAATGTGGAGAGTCCTGTCAGACACTGGGAGAGAGAATGTGGAGATTCCTGTCATACACTGGGATTCAGAATGTGGAGAGTCCTGTCAGGGACTGGGAGTGGGAATGTGGAGAGTCCTGTCAGGGACTGGGAGTGGAAATGTGGAGACTCCTGTTAGGCACTGGGAGTGAGAATGTGGAGAGTCCTCTCAGACACGAGGAGTGAGAATGTGGAGAGTCGTGTCTGGGACTGGGAGTAGGAATGTGGAGAGTCCTGTCAGAGACTGGGAGTGTGAAAGTGGAGAGTCCGGTCGGGACTGTGAGTGAGAATGTGGAGAGTCTGAAAGACACTATGAGAGAGAATGTGGAGAATCCTGTCAGACATTGGGAGTGGGAATGTGGGGAGTCCTGTCAGGGACTGGGACTGGGAATGTGGAGAGTTCTGTCAGTGACTGGGAGTGGGAATGTGGAGCGTCCTGTTAGGGACTGGCAGTGAGAATGTGGAGATTCCTGTCAGAGACTGGGAGTGGGATTATGGAGAGTTGTGTCAGGGACTGGGACTGGGAATGTGGAGAGTCCTGTCAGAGACTGGGAGTGGGAATGTGGAGAGTCCTGTCAGGGTCTGGGAGTGGGAATGTGAAGAGTCGTGTCAGGGACTTGGATTGTGAATGTGGAGAGTCCTGTCAGAGACTGGGAGTGGGAATGTGGAGAGTCCTGTCAGGGTCTGGGAGTGGGAATGTGAAGAGTCGTGTCAGGGACTTGGATTGTGAATGTGGAGAGTCCTGTCAGAGACTGGGAGTCGTAAAGTGGAGAGTCCTGTCAGGGACTGTGAGTGGGAATGTGGAGAGTCCTGTCAGAGACTGGGAGTGGGAATGTGGAGAGTCCTGTCAGAGACTGGGAGTGGGAATGTGAAGAGTCGTGTCAGGGACTTGGATTGTGAATGTGGAGAGTCCTGTCAGAGACTGGGAGTGGGAATGTGGAGAGACGCGTCAGGGACTGGGAGTGGGAATGTGGAGAATCCTGTCAGGGACTGGGAGTCAGAATGTGGAGAGTCCTGACTGAAACTGGGAGTGGGAATGTGGAGAGACCTGACAGACACTGGGAGTGGGAATGTCGAAACTCCTGACAGATACTGGAGTGAGAATTTGGCGAGAGCTGTCAGATACAGTGAGTGGGAATGTGGAGTGTCCGGACAGATACTGGCAGTGAGAATGTGGAACGAACTGCCAGACACTGGGAGTGGGAATGTGAAAATTCCTGTTGACCTCTGGGAGTGGGAATGTGAGGAGTCCTGACTGAAACTGGGAGGGGGAATGTGGAGAGTCCTGTCAGACACTGGGAGTCAGAATGTGGAGTTTCCTGTCAGGGACTGGGATTGGGAAAATGTAGTGTCCAGTCAGACTCTGTTAGTGGGAATGTGGAGAGTCCTGTCAGGGACTGGGATTGGGAATGTGGAGTGTCCTGTCAGGGACTGGGAGTGGGAATGTAGAGTGTCCTGTCAGTGCCTGGGAGTGGGAATGTGGATAATCCTGTCAGGGACTGGGAGTGGGAACTTGGTGAGTCCTGTCAGACACCGGGAGTGAGAATGTGTAATGAGTCCTGTCAGACACTGGGAGTGAGAATGTGGAGAGTCCTGTCAGATACTAGGAGTGAGAATGTGGAGAGTCCTGTCAGACACTGGGAGTGAGAATGTGGAGAGTCCTGTCAGACACTGGCAGTGAGAATGCGGAGAGTCCTGTCAGACATTGGGAGTGGGAATGTGGAGAGTCCTGTCAGACATTGGGAGTGGGAATGTGGAGAGTCCTGTCAGGGACCGGCATTGAGAATGTGGAGAGTCCTGTCAGGGACTGGGAGTGAGAATGTGGAGAGTCCTGTCAGGGACTGGGAGTGAGAATGTGGAGACTCCTGTCAGACACTAGGAGTGAGAATGTGGAGAGTCCTGTCAGACACTGGGAGTGAGAATGTGGAGACTCCTGTCAGACACGAGGAGTGAGAATGTGGAGAATCCTGTCAGACACTGGGAGTGGGAATGTGGAGAGTCCTGTCAGTGACTGGGAGTGGGAATGTGGAGTGTCCTGTCAGGGACTGGCAGTGGGAATGTAGAAAGTCCTGTCAGGGACTGGGAGTGAGAATGTGGAGATTCCTGTCAGGGACTGGGAGTGAGAATGTGGAGACTCCTGTCAGACACTAGGAGTGAGAATGTGGAGAGTCCTGTCAGACACTGGGAGTGAGAATGTGGAGACTCCTGTCAGACACGAGGAGTGAGAATGTGGAGAATCCTGTCAGACACTGGGAGTGGGAATGTGGAGAGTCCTGTCAGACACTGGGATTGAGAATGTGGAGGGTCCTGTCAGACACTGGGATTGAGAATGTGGAGAGTCCTGTCAGACACTGGGAGTGAGAATGTGGAGAGTCCTGTCATCCACTGGAAGTGGGAATGTGGAGAGTCCTGTCAGACACGAGGATTGAGAATGTGGAGAATCCTGTCAGACACTTGGAGTGAGAATGTGGAGAGTCCTGTCAGACACTGGGAGTGAGAATGTGGAGAGTCCTGTCAGACACTGGGAGTGAGAATGTGGAGAGTCCTGTCAGACACTGGGAGTGAGAATGTGGAGGGTCCTGTCAGACACTGGGAGTGAGAATGTGGAGAGTCCTGTCAGACACTGGGATTGAGAATGTGGAGAGTCCTGTCAGACACTGGGAGTGAGAATGTGGAGAGTCCTGTCAGACACTGGGAGTGGGAATGTGGAGAGTCCTGTCAGACACTGGGATTGAGAATGTGGAGGGTCCTGTCAGACACTGGGAGTGAGAATGTGGAGAGTCCTGTCAGACACTGGGAGTGAGAATGTGGAGAGTCCTGTCATCCACTGGAAGTGGATATGTGGAGTTTCCTGTCAGACACTGGGATTGAGAATGTGGAGAGTCCTGTCAGACACTGGGAGTGGGAATGTTGTGAGTCCTGTCAGGGACTGGCAGTGAGAATGTGGAGAGTCCTCTCAGACACTCTGAGTGAGAATGTGGAGTGTCCTGTCCGGGACTGGGAGTGGGAATGTGGAGAGTCCTGTCAGAGACTGGGAGTGGGAATGTGGAGTGTCCTGTCAGGGACTGGGAGTGGTAATGTGGAGAGTCTTGTCAGGGACTGGGAGTGGGAATGTGGAGTGTCCTGTCAGGGATTCGGAATGGGAATGTGGAGAGTCCTGTCAGGGACTGGGAGTGGGAATGTGAAGAGTCGTGTCAGGGACTTGGATTGGGAATGTGGAGAGACCCGTCAGGGACTGGGAGTGGGAATGTGGAGAATCCTGTCAGGGACTGGGAGTCAGAATGTGGAGAGTCCTGACTGAAACTGGGAGTGGGAATGTGGAGAGACCTGACAGACACTGGGAGTGGGAATGTCGAGACTCCTGACAGATACTGGAGTGAGAATTTGGAGAGAGCTGTCAGATGCAGTGAGTGGGAATGTGGAGTGTCCGGACAGATACTGGCAGTGAGAATGTGGAACGAACTGCCAGACACTGGGAGTGGGAATGTGGAGCGACCTGTCAGACACTGGGAGTGGGAATGTGAAAAGTCCTGTTGACCTCTGGGAGTGGGATTGTGAGGTTGTCCTGACTGAAACTGGGAGGGGGAATGTGGAGAGTCCTGTCAGACACTGGGAGTAAGAATGTGGAGTTTCCTGTCAGGGACTGGGATTGGGAAAATGTAGTGTCCAGTCAGACTCTGTTAGTGGGAATGTGGAGAGTCCTGTCAGGGACTGGGATTGGGAATGTGGAGTGTCCTGTCAGGGACTGGGAGTGGGAATGTAGAGTGTCCTGTCAGTGCCTGGGAGTGGGAATGTGGATAATCCTGTCAGGGACTGGGAGTGGGAACTTGGTGAGTCCTGTCAGACACTGGAAGTGAGAATGTGGAGAGTCCTGTCAGATACTAGGAGTGAGAATGTGGAGAGTCCTGTCAGACACTGGGAGTGAGAATGTGGAGAGTCCTGTCAGACACTGGCAGTGAGAATGTGGAGAGACCTGTCAGACACTGGGAGTGAGAATGTGGAGAGTCCTGTCAGACACTGGCAGTGAGAATGTGGAGAGTCCTGTCAGACATTGGGAGTGGGAATGTGGAGAGTCCTGTCAGACATTGGGAGTGGGAATGTGGAGAGTCCTGTTAGGGACTGGGAGTGAGAATGTGGAGAGTCCTGTCAGGGACCGGCATTGAGAATGTGGAGAGTCCTGTCAGGGACTGGGAGTGAGAATGTGGAGAGTCCTGTCAGTGACTGGGAGTGGGAATGTGGAGTGTCCTGTCAGGGACTGGCAGTGGGAATGTAGAAAGTCCTGTCAGGGACTGGGAGTGAGAATGTGGAGATTCCTGTCAGGGACTGGGAGTGAGAATGTGGAGACTCCTGTCAGACACTAGGAGTGAGAATGTGGAGAGTCCTGTCAGACACGAGGAGTGAGAATGTGGAGAATCCTGTCAGACACTGGGATTGAGAATGTGGAGAGTCCTGTCAGACATTGGGAGTGGGAATGTGGAGAGTCCTGTCAGACATTGGGAGTGGGAATGTGGAGAATCCTGTCAGACACTGGGAGTGAGAATGTGGAGAGTCCTGTCAGACACGAGGAGTGAGAATGTGGAGAATCCTGTCAAACACTGGGAGTGAGAATGTGGAGACTCCTGTCAGACACTAGGAGTGAGAATGTGGAGAGTCCTGTCAGACACGAGGAGTGAGAATGTGGAGAATCCTGTCAGACACTGGGAGTGAGAATGTGGAGAATCCTGTCAGACACTGGGATTGAGAATGTGGAGAGTCCTGTCAGACACTGGGAGTGAGAATGTGGAGAGTCCTGTCAGACACTGGAAGTGGGAATGTGGTGAGTCCTGTCATCCACTGGAAGTGGGAATGTGGAGTTTCCTGTCATACACTGGGAGTGGGAATGTGGTGATTTCTGTCAGACACTGGGAGTGGGAATGTTGTGAGTCCTGTCAGGGACTGGCAGTGAGAATGTGGAGAGTCCTCTCAGACACTCTGAGTGAGAATGTGGAGTGTCCTGTCCGGGACTGGGAGTGGGAATGTGGAGAGTCCTGTCAGAGACTGGGAGTGGGAATGTGGAGTGTCCTGTCAGGGACTGGGAGTGGTAATGTGGAGAGTCGTGTCAGGGACTGGGAGTGGGAATGTGGAGTGTCCTGTCAGGGATTCGGAATGGGAATGTGGAGAGTCCTGTCAGGGACTGGGAGTGGGAATGTGAAGAGTCGTGTCAGGGACTTGGATTGGGAATGTGGAGAGACCCGTCAGGGACTGGGAGTGGGAATGTGGAGAATCCTGTCAGGGACTGGGAGTCAGAATGTGGAGAGTCCTGACTGAAACTGGGAGTGGGAATGTGGAGAGACCTGACAGACACTGGGAGTGGGAATGTCGAGACTCCTGACAGATACTGGAGTGAGAATTTGGAGAGAGCTGTCAGATGCAGTGAGTGGGAATGTGGAGTGTCCGGACAGATACTGGCAGTGAGAATGTGGAACGAACTGCCAGACACTGAGAGTGGGAATGTGGAGCGACCTGTCAGACACTGGGAGTGGGAATGTGAAAATTCCTGTTGACCTCTGGGAGTGGGATTGTGAGGTTGTCCTGACTGAAACTGGGAGGGGGAATGTGGAGAGTCCTGTCAGGGACTGGGATTGGGAAAATGGAGTGTCCAGTCAGACTCTGTTAGTGGGAATGTGGAGAGTCCTGTCAGGGACTGGGAGTGGGAATGTAGAGTGTCCTGTCAGTGCCTGGGAGTGGGAATGTGGAGAGTCCTGTCAGACACTGGGAGTGAGAATGTGGAGAGTCCTGTCAGACACTGGGAGTGAGAATGTGGAGAGTCCTGTCAGACACTGGGAGTGAGAATGTGGAGGGTCCTGTCAGACACTGGGAGTGAGAATGTGGAGAGTCCTGTCAGACACTGGGATTGAGAATGTGGAGAGTCCTGTCAGACACTGGGAGTGAGAATGTGGAGAGTCCTGTCAGACACTGGGAGTGGGAATGTGGAGAGTCCTGTCAGACACTGGGATTGAGAATGTGGAGGGTCCTGTCAGACACTGGGAGTGAGAATGTGGAGAGTCCTGTCAGACACTGGGAGTGAGAATGTGGAGAGTCCTGTCATCCACTGGAAGTGGATATGTGGAGTTTCCTGTCAGACACTGGGATTGAGAATGTGGAGAGTCCTGTCAGACTCTGGAAGTGGGAATGTGGTGAGTCCTGTCATCCACTGGAAGTGGAAATGTGGAGTTTCCTGTCAGACACTGGGAGTGGGAATGTGGTGATTCCTGTCAGACACTGGGAGTGGGAATGTTGTGAGTCCTGTCAGGGACTGGCAGTGAGAATGTGGAGAGTCCTCTCAGACACTCTGAGTGAGAATGTGGAGTGTCCTGTCCGGGACTGGGAGTGGGAATGTGGAGAGTCCTGTCAGAGACTGGGAGTGGGAATGTGGAGTGTCCTGTCAGGGACTGGGAGTGGTAATGTGGAGAGTCTTGTCAGGGACTGGGAGTGGGAATGTGGAGTGTCCTGTCAGGGATTCGGAATGGGAATGTGGAGAGTCCTGTCAGGGACTGGGAGTGGGAATGTGAAGAGTCGTGTCAGGGACTTGGATTGGGAATGTGGAGAGACCCGTCAGGGACTGGGAGTGGGAATGTGGAGAATCCTGTCAGGGACTGGGAGTCAGAATGTGGAGAGTCCTGACTGAAACTGGGAGTGGGAATGTGGAGAGACCTGACAGACACTGGGAGTGGGAATGTCGAGACTCCTGACAGATACTGGAGTGAGAATTTGGAGAGAGCTGTCAGATGCAGTGAGTGGGAATGTGGAGTGTCCGGACAGATACTGGCAGTGAGAATGTGGAACGAACTGCCAGACACTGGGAGTGGGAATGTGGAGCGACCTGTCAGACACTGGGAGTGGGAATGTGAAAAGTCCTGTTGACCTCTGGGAGTGGGATTGTGAGGTTGTCCTGACTGAAACTGGGAGGGGGAATGTGGAGAGTCCTGTCAGACACTGGGAGTAAGAATGTGGAGTTTCCTGTCAGGGACTGGGATTGGGAAAATGTAGTGTCCAGTCAGACTCTGTTAGTGGGAATGTGGAGAGTCCTGTCAGGGACTGGGATTGGGAATGTGGAGTGTCCTGTCAGGGACTGGGAGTGGGAATGTAGAGTGTCCTGTCAGTGCCTGGGAGTGGGAATGTGGATAATCCTGTCAGGGACTGGGAGTGGGAACTTGGTGAGTCCTGTCAGACACTGGAAGTGAGAATGTGGAGAGTCCTGTCAGATACTAGGAGTGAGAATGTGGAGAGTCCTGTCAGACACTGGGAGTGAGAATGTGGAGAGTCCTGTCAGACACTGGCAGTGAGAATGTGGAGAGACCTGTCAGACACTGGGAGTGAGAATGTGGAGAGTCCTGTCAGACACTGGCAGTGAGAATGTGGAGAGTCCTGTCAGACATTGGGAGTGGGAATGTGGAGAGTCCTGTCAGACATTGGGAGTGGGAATGTGGAGAGTCCTGTTAGGGACTGGGAGTGAGAATGTGGAGAGTCCTGTCAGGGACCGGCATTGAGAATGTGGAGAGTCCTGTCAGGGACTGGGAGTGAGAATGTGGAGAGTCCTGTCAGTGACTGGGAGTGGGAATGTGGAGTGTCCTGTCAGGGACTGGCAGTGGGAATGTAGAAAGTCCTGTCAGGGACTGGGAGTGAGAATGTGGAGATTCCTGTCAGGGACTGGGAGTGAGAATGTGGAGACTCCTGTCAGACACTAGGAGTGAGAATGTGGAGAGTCCTGTCAGACACGAGGAGTGAGAATGTGGAGAATCCTGTCAGACACTGGGATTGAGAATGTGGAGAGTCCTGTCAGACATTGGGAGTGGGAATGTGGAGAGTCCTGTCAGACATTGGGAGTGGGAATGTGGAGAATCCTGTCAGACACTGGGAGTGAGAATGTGGAGAGTCCTGTCAGACACGAGGAGTGAGAATGTGGAGAATCCTGTCAAACACTGGGAGTGAGAATGTGGAGACTCCTGTCAGACACTAGGAGTGAGAATGTGGAGAGTCCTGTCAGACACGAGGAGTGAGAATGTGGAGAATCCTGTCAGACACTGGGAGTGAGAATGTGGAGAATCCTGTCAGACACTGGGATTGAGAATGTGGAGAGTCCTGTCAGACACTGGGAGTGAGAATGTGGAGAGTCCTGTCAGACACTGGAAGTGGGAATGTGGTGAGTCCTGTCATCCACTGGAAGTGGGAATGTGGAGTTTCCTGTCATACACTGGGAGTGGGAATGTGGTGATTTCTGTCAGACACTGGGAGTGGGAATGTTGTGAGTCCTGTCAGGGACTGGCAGTGAGAATGTGGAGAGTCCTCTCAGACACTCTGAGTGAGAATGTGGAGTGTCCTGTCCGGGACTGGGAGTGGGAATGTGGAGAGTCCTGTCAGAGACTGGGAGTGGGAATGTGGAGTGTCCTGTCAGGGACTGGGAGTGGTAATGTGGAGAGTCGTGTCAGGGACTGGGAGTGGGAATGTGGAGTGTCCTGTCAGGGATTCGGAATGGGAATGTGGAGAGTCCTGTCAGGGACTGGGAGTGGGAATGTGAAGAGTCGTGTCAGGGACTTGGATTGGGAATGTGGAGAGACCCGTCAGGGACTGGGAGTGGGAATGTGGAGAATCCTGTCAGGGACTGGGAGTCAGAATGTGGAGAGTCCTGACTGAAACTGGGAGTGGGAATGTGGAGAGACCTGACAGACACTGGGAGTGGGAATGTCGAGACTCCTGACAGATACTGGAGTGAGAATTTGGAGAGAGCTGTCAGATGCAGTGAGTGGGAATGTGGAGTGTCCGGACAGATACTGGCAGTGAGAATGTGGAACGAACTGCCAGACACTGGGAGTGGGAATGTGGAGCGACCTGTCAGACACTGGGAGTGGGAATGTGAAAATTCCTGTTGACCTCTGGGAGTGGGATTGTGAGGTTGTCCTGACTGAAACTGGGAGGGGGAATGTGGAGAGTCCTGTCAGGGACTGGGATTGGGAAAATGGAGTGTCCAGTCAGACTCTGTTAGTGGGAATGTGGAGAGTCCTGTCAGGGACTGGGAGTGGGAATGTAGAGTGTCCTGTCAGTGCCTGGGAGTGGGAATGTGGATAATCCTGTCAGGGACTGGGAGTGAGAATGTGGAGAGTCCTGTCAGATACTAGGAGTGAGAATGTGGAGAGTCCTGTCAGACACTGGCAGTGAGAATGTGGAAGTCCTGTCAGACATTGGGAGTGGGAATGTGGAGAGTCCTGTAAGGGACTGGGAGTGAGAATGTGGAGAGTCCTGTCAGGGACCGGCATTGAGAATGTGGAGAGTCCTGTCAGGGACTGGGAGTGGGAATGTGGAGTGTCCTGTCAGGGACTGGCAGTGGGAATGTAGAGAGTCCTGTCAGGGACTGGGAGTGAGAATGTGGAGAGTCCTGTCAGACACTGGGAGTGAGAATGTGGAGAGTCCTGTCAGACACTGGGATTGAGAATGTGGAGAGTCCTGTCAGACACTGGGAGTGAGAATGTGGAGAGTCCTGTCAGACACTGGGAGTGGGAATGTGGAGATTCCTGTCAGGGACTGGGAGTGAGAATGTGGAGAGTCCTGTCAGGGACTGGGTGTGAGAATGTGGAGAGTCCTGTCAGTGACTGGGAGTGGGAATGTGGAGAGTCCTGTCAGGGACTGGGAGTGAGAATGTGGAGATTCCTGTCAGGGACTGGGAGTGAGAATGTGGAGAGTCCTGTCAGACACTGGGAGTGAGAATGTGGAGAGTCCTGTCAGACACTGGGAGTGAGAATGTGGAGAGTCCTGTCAGACACTGGGAGTGGGAATGTCGAGACTCCTGACAGATACTGGAGTGAGAATTTGGAGAGAGCTGTCAGATACAGTGAGTGGGAATGTGGAGTGTCCGGACAGATACTGGCAGTGAGAATGTGGAACGAACTGCCAGACACTGGGAGTGGGAATGTGGAGCGACCTGTCAGACACTGGGAGTGGGAATGTGAAAAGTCCTGTTGACCTCTGGGAGTGGGATTGTGAGGTTGTCCTGACTGAAACTGGGAGGGGGAATGTGGAGAGTCCTGTCAGGGACTGGGATTGGGAAAATGGAGTGTCCAGTCAGACTCTGTTAGTGGGAATGTGGAGAGTCCTGTCAGGGACTGTGATTGGGAATGTGGAGTGTCCTGTCAGGGACTGGGAGTGGGAATGTAGAGTGTCCTGTCAGTGCCTGGGAGTGAGAATGTGGAGAGTCCTGTCAGATACTAGGAGTGAGAATGTGGAGAGTCCTGTCAGACACTGGCAGTGAGAATGTGGAAGTCCTGTCAGACATTGGGAGTGGGAATGTGGAGAGTCCTGTCAGGGACCGGCATTGAGAATGTGGAGAGTCCTGTCAGGGACTGGGAGTGGGAATGTGGAGTGTCCTGTCAGGGACTGGCAGTGGGAATGTGGAGAGTCCTGTCAGGGACCGGCATTGAGAATGTAGAGAGTCCTGTCAGGGACTGGGAGTGAGAATGTGGAGATTCCTGTCAGACACTGGGAGTGAGAATGTGGAGAGTCCTGTCAGACACTGGGAGTGAGAATGTGGAGAGTCCTGTCAGACACTGGGATTGAGAATGTGGAGAGTCCTGTCAGACACTGGGAGTGAGAATGTGGAGAGTCCTGTCAGACACTGGGAGTGGGAATGTGGAGATTCCTGTCAGGGACTGGGAGTGAGAATGTGGAGAGTCCTGTCAGGGACTGGGTGTGAGAATGTGGAGAGTCCTGTCAGTGACTGGGAGTGGGAATGTGGAGAGTCCTGTCAGGGACTGGGTGTGAGAATGTGGAGAGTCCTGTCAGTGACTGGGAGTGGGAATGTGGAGAGTCCTGTCAGGGACTGGGAGTGAGAATGTGGAGAGTCCTGTCAGACACTGGGAGTGAGAATGTGGAGAGTCCTGTCAGACACTGGGAGTGAGAATGTGGAGAGTCCTGTCAGACACTGGGAGTGGGAATGTCGAGACTCCTGACAGATACTGGAGTGAGAATTTGGAGAGAGCTGTCAGATACAGTGAGTGGGAATGTGGAGTGTCCGGACAGATACTGGCAGTGAGAATGTGGAACAAACTGCCAGACACTGGGAGTGGGAATGTGGAGCGACCTGTCAGACACTGGGAGTGGGAATGTGAAAAGTCCTGTTGACCTCTGGGAGTGGGATTGTGAGGAGTCCTGACTGAAACTGGGAGGGGGAATGTGGAGAGTCCTGTCAGACACTGGGAGTAAGAATGTGGAGTTTCCTGTCAGGGACTGGGATTGGGAAAATGGAGTGTCCAGTCAGACTCTGTTAGTGGGAATGTGGAGAGTCCTGTCAGGGACTGGGATTGGGAATGTGGAGTGTCCTGTCAGGGACTGGGAGTGGGAATGTAGAGTGTCCTGTCAGTGCCTGGGAGTGGGAATGTGGATAATCCTGTCAGGGACTGGGAGTGGGAACTTGGTGAGTCCTGTCAGACACCGGGAGTGAGAATGTGTTATGAGTCCTGTCAGACACTGGAAGTGAGAATGTGGAGAGTCCTGTCAGACATTGGGAGTGGGAATGTGGAGAGTCCTGTCAGACATTGGGAGTGGGAATGTGGAGAGTCCTGTAAGGGACTGGGAGTGAGAATGTGGAGAGTCCTGTCAGACATTGGGAGTGGGAATGTGGAGAGTCCTGTCAGACATTGGGAGTGGGAATGTGGAGAGTCCTGTAAGGGACTGGGAGTGAGAATGTGGAGAGTCCTGTCAGGGACCGGCATTGAGAATGTGGAGAGTCCTGTCAGTGACTGGGAGTGGGAATGTGGAGTGTCCTGTCAGGGACTGGCAGTGGGAATGTAGAGAGTCCTGTCAGGGACTGGGAGTGAGAATGTGGAGATTCCTGTCAGGGACTGGGAGTGAGAATGTGGAGACTCCTGTCAGACACTAGGAGTGAGAATGTGGAGAGTCCTGTCAGACACTGGGAGTGAGAATGTGGAGACTCTTGTCAGACACGAGGAGTGAGAATGTGGAGAATCCTGTCAGACACTTGGAGTGAGAATGTGGAGACTCCTGTCAGACACTGGGATTGAGAATGTGGAGAGTCCTTTCAGACACTGGGATTGAGAATGTGGAGAGTCCTGTCAGACACTGGGAGTGAGAATGTGGAGAGTCCTGTCAGACACTGGGAGTGAGAATGTGGAGAGTCCTGTCAGACACTGGGATTGAGAATGTGGACAGTCCTGTCAGACACTGGAAGTGGGAATGTGTTGAGTCCTGTCATCCACTGGAAGTGGGAATGTGGAGTTTCCTGTCAGACACTGGGAGTGGGAATGTGTTGAGTCCTGTCAGACACTGGGAGTGGGAATGTTATGAGTCCTGTCAGGGACTGGCAGTGAGAATGTGGAGAGTCCTCTCAGACACTCTGAGTGAGAATGTGGAGTGTCCCGTCCGGGACTGGGAGTGGGAATGTGGAGAGTCCTGTCAAAGACTGGGAGTGGGAATGTGGAGAGTCCTGTCAGGGACTGGGAGTGGTAATGTGGAGAGTCGTGTCAGGGACTGGGAGTGGGAATGTGGAGAGTCCTGTCAGAGACTGGGAGTGGGAATGTGGAGTGTCCTGTCAGGGACTGGGAGTGGTAATGTGGAGAGTCGTGTCAGGGACTGGGAGTGGGAATGTGGAGTGTCCTGTCAGGGATTCGGAATGGGTATGTGGAGAGTCCTGTCAGGGACTGGGAGTGGGAATGTGAAGAGTCGTGTCAGGGACTTGGATTGGGAATGTGGAGAATCCTGTCAGGGACTGGGAGTCAGAATGTGGAGAGACCTGACAGACACTGGGAGTGGGAATGTCGAGACTCCTGACAGATACTGGAGTGAGAATTTGGAGAGAGCTGTCAGATACAGTGAGTGGGAATGTGGAGTGTCCGGACAGATACTGGCAGTGAGAATGTGGAACGAACTGCCAGACACTGGGAGTGGGAATGTGGAGCGACCTGTCAGACACTGGGAGTGGGAATGTGAAAAGTCCTGTTGACCTCTGGGAGTGGGATTGTGAGGAGTCCTGACTGAAACTGGGAGGGGGAATGTGGAGAGTCCTGTCAGACACTGGGAGTAAGAATGTGGAGTTTCCTGTCAGGGGCTGGGATTGGGAAAATGGAGTGTCCAGTCAGACTCTGTTAGTGGGAATGTGGAGAGTCCTGTCAGGGGCTGGGATTGGGAAAATGGAGTGTCCAGTCAGACTCTGTTAGTGGGAATGTGGAGTGTCCTGTCAGGGACTGGGAGTGGGAATGTAGAGTGTCCTGTCAGTGCCTGGGAGTGGGAATGTGGATAATCCTGTCAGGGACTGGGAGTGGGAACTTGGTGAGTCCTGTCAGACACTGGGAGTGAGAATGTGGAGAGTCCTGTCAGACACCGGGAGTGAGAATGTGTTATGAGTCCTGTCAGACACTGGAAGTGAGAATGTGGAGAGTCCTGTCAGACATTGGGAGTGGGAATGTGGAGAGTCCTGTCAGACATTGGGAGTGGGAATGTGGAGAGTCCTGTCAGACATTGGGAGTGGGAATGTGGAGAGTCCTGTCAGACATTGGGAGTGGGAATGTGGAGAGTCCTGTCAGACATTGGGAGTGGGAATGTGGAGAGTCCTGTCAGACACTGGAAGTGAGAATGTGGAGAGTCCTGTCAGATACTAGGAGTGAGAATGTGGAGAGTCCTGTCAGACACTGGGAGTGAGAATGTGGAGAGTCCTGTCAGACATTGGGAGTGGGAATGTGGAGAGTCCTGTCAGACATTGGGAGTGGGAATGTGGAGAGTCCTGCCAGGGACCGGCATTGAGAATGTGGAGAGTCCTGTCAGGGACTGGGAGTGAGAATGTGGAGAGTCCTGTCAGGGACTGGCAGTGGGAATGTAGAGAGTCCTGTCAGGGACTGGGAGTGAGAATGTGGAGATTCCTGTCAGGGACTGGGAGTGAGAATGTGGAGACTCCTGTCAGACACTAGGAGTGAGAATGTGGAGAGTCCTGTCAGACACTGGGAGTGAGAATGTGGAGACTCCTGTCAGACACGAGGAGTGAGAATGTGGAGAATCCTGTCAGACACTTGGAGTGAGAATGTGGAGAGTCCTTTCAGACACTGGGATTGAGAATGTGGAGAGTCCTCTCAGACACTGGGAGTGAGAATGTGGAGAGTCCTGTCAGACACTGGGAGTGGGAATGTGGAGAGTCCTGTCAGACACTGGGATTGAGAATGTGGAGAGTCCTGTCAGACACTGGAAGTGGGAATGTGTTGAGTCCTGTCATCCACTGGAAGTGGGAATGTGGAGTTTCCTGTCAGACACTGGGAGTGGGAATGTGTTGAGTCCTGTCAGACACTCTGAGTGAGAATGTGGAGTGTCCCGTCCGGGACTGGGAGTGGGAATGTGGAGTGTCCTGTCAGGGATTCGGAATGGGTATGTGGAGAGTCCTGTCAGGGACTGGGAGTGGGAATGTGAAGAGTCGTGTCAGGGACTTGGATTGGGAATGTGGAGAGACCCGTCAGGGACTGGGAGTGGGAATGTGGAGAATCCTGTCAGGGACTGGGAGTCAGAATGTGGAGAGTCCTGACTGAAACTGGGAGTGGGAATGTGGAGAGACCTGACAGACACTGGGAGTGGGAATGTCGAGACTCCTGACAGATACTGGAGTGAGAATTTGGAGAGAGCTGTCAGATACAGTGAGTGGGAATGTGGAGTGTCCGGACAGATACTGGCAGTGAGAATGTGGAACGAACTGCCAGACACTGGGAGTGGGAATGTGGAGAGTCCTGTCAGACACCGGGAGTGAGAATGTGTTATGAGTCCTGTCAGACACTGGAAGTGAGAATGTGGAGAGTCCTGTCAGACATTGGGAGTGGGAATGTGGAGAGTCCTGTCAGACATTGGGAGTGGGAATGTGGAGAGTCCTGTCAGACATTGGGAGTGGGAATGTGGAGAGTCCTGTCAGACATTGGGAGTGGGAATGTGGAGAGTCCTGTCAGACATTGGGAGTGGGAATGTGGAGAGTCCTGTCAGACACTGGAAGTGAGAATGTGGAGAGTCCTGTCAGATACTAGGAGTGAGAATGTGGAGAGTCCTGTCAGACACTGGGAGTGAGAATGTGGAGAGTCCTGTCAGACATTGGGAGTGGGAATGTGGAGAGTCCTGTCAGACATTGGGAGTGGGAATGTGGAGAGTCCTGTAAGGGACTGGGAGTGAGAATGTGGAGAGTCCTGTCAGGGACCGGCATTGAGAATGTGGAGAGTCCTGTCAGGGACTGGGAGTGAGAATGTGGAGAGTCCTGTCAGGGACTGGCAGTGGGAATGTAGAGAGTCCTGTCAGGGACTGGGAGTGAGAATGTGGAGATTCCTGTCAGGGACTGGGAGTGAGAATGTGGAGACTCCTGTCAGACACTAGGAGTGAGAATGTGGAGAGTCCTGTCAGACACTGGGAGTGAGAATGTGGAGACTCCTGTCAGACACGAGGAGTGAGAATGTGGAGAATCCTGTCAGACACTTGGAGTGAGAATGTGGAGAGTCCTTTCAGACACTGGGATTGAGAATGTGGAGAGTCCTCTCAGACACTGGGAGTGAGAATGTGGAGAGTCCTGTCAGACACTGGGAGTGGGAATGTGGAGAGTCCTGTCAGACACTGGGATTGAGAATGTGGAGAGTCCTGTCAGACACTGGAAGTGGGAATGTGTTGAGTCCTGTCATCCACTGGAAGTGGGAATGTGGAGTTTCCTGTCAGACACTGGGAGTGGGAATGTGTTGAGTCCTGTCAGACACTCTGAGTGAGAATGTGGAGTGTCCCGTCCGGGACTGGGAGTGGGAATGTGGAGTGTCCTGTCAGGGATTCGGAATGGGTATGTGGAGAGTCCTGTCAGGGACTGGGAGTGGGAATGTGAAGAGTCGTGTCAGGGACTTGGATTGGGAATGTGGAGAGACCCGTCAGGGACTGGGAGTGGGAATGTGGAGAATCCTGTCAGGGACTGGGAGTCAGAATGTGGAGAGTCCTGACTGAAACTGGGAGTGGGAATGTGGAGAGACCTGACAGACACTGGGAGTGGGAATGTCGAGACTCCTGACAGATACTGGAGTGAGAATTTGGAGAGAGCTGTCAGATACAGTGAGTGGGAATGTGGAGTGTCCGGACAGATACTGGCAGTGAGAATGTGGAACGAACTGCCAGACACTGGGAGTGGGAATGTGGAGAGTCCTGTCAGACACCGGGAGTGAGAATGTGTTATGAGTCCTGTCAGACACTGGAAGTGAGAATGTGGAGAGTCCTGTCAGACATTGGGAGTGGGAATGTGGAGAGTCCTGTCAGACATTGGGAGTGGGAATGTGGAGAGTCCTGTCAGACATTGGGAGTGGGAATGTGGAGAGTCCTGTCAGACATTGGGAGTGGGAATGTGGAGAGTCCTGTCAGACATTGGGAGTGGGAATGTGGAGAGTCCTGTCAGACACTGGAAGTGAGAATGTGGAGAGTCCTGTCAGATACTAGGAGTGAGAATGTGGAGAGTCCTGTCAGACACTGGGAGTGAGAATGTGGAGAGTCCTGTCAGACATTGGGAGTGGGAATGTGGAGAGTCCTGTCAGACATTGGGAGTGGGAATGTGGAGAGTCCTGTAAGGGACTGGGAGTGAGAATGTGGAGAGTCCTGTCAGGGACCGGCATTGAGAATGTGGAGAGTCCTGTCAGGGACTGGGAGTGAGAATGTGGAGAGTCCTGTCAGGGACTGGCAGTGGGAATGTAGAGAGTCCTGTCAGGGACTGGGAGTGAGAATGTGGAGATTCCTGTCAGGGACTGGGAGTGAGAATGTGGAGACTCCTGTCAGACACTAGGAGTGAGAATGTGGAGAGTCCTGTCAGACACTGGGAGTGAGAATGTGGAGACTCCTGTCAGACACGAGGAGTGAGAATGTGGAGAATCCTGTCAGACACTTGGAGTGAGAATGTGGAGAGTCCTTTCAGACACTGGGATTGAGAATGTGGAGAATCCTGTCAGACACTGGGAGTGAGAATGTGGAGAGTCCTGTCAGACACTGGGAGTGGGAATGTGGAGAGTCCTGTCAGACACTGGGATTGAGAATGTGGAGAGTCCTGTCAGACACTGGAAGTGGGAATGTGTTGAGTCCTGTCATCCACTGGAAGTGGGAATGTGGAGTTTCCTGTCAGACACTGGGAGTGGGAATGTGTTGAGTCCTGTCAGACACTCTGAGTGAGAATGTGGAGTGTCCCGTCCGGGACTGGGAGTGGGAATGTGGAGTGTCCTGTCAGGGATTCGGAATGGGTATGTGGAGAGTCCTGTCAGGGACTGGGAGTGGGAATGTGAAGAGTCGTGTCAGGGACTTGGATTGGGAATGTGGAGAGACCTGTCAGGGACTGGGAGTGGGAATGTGGAGAATCCTGTCAGGGACTGGGAGTCAGAATGTGGAGAGTCCTGACTGAAACTGGGAGTGGGAATGTGGAGAGACCTGACAGACACTGGGAGTGGGAATGTCGAGACTCCTGACAGATACTGGAGTGAGAATTTGGAGAGAGCTGTCAGATACAGTGAGTGGGAATGTGGAGTGTCCGGACAGATACTGGCAGTGAGAATGTGGAACGAACTGCCAGACACTGGGAGTGGGAATGTGGAGCGACCTGTCAGACACTGGGAGTGGGAATGTGAAAAGTCCTGTTGACCTCTGGGAGTGGGATTGTGAGGAGTCCTGACTGAAACTGGGAGGGGGAATGTGGAGAGTCCTGTCAGACACTGGGAGTAAGAATGTGGAGTTTCCTGTCAGGGGCTGGGATTGGGAAAATGGAGTGTCCAGTCAGACTCTGTTAGTGGGAATGTGGAGAGTCCTGTCAGGGACTGGGATTGGGAATGTGGAGTGTCCTGTCAGGGACTGGGAGTGGGAATGTAGAGTGTCCTGTCAGTGCCTGGGAGTGGGAATGTGGATAATCCTGTCAGGGACTGGGAGTGGGAACTTGGTGAGTCCTGTCAGACACCGGGAGTGAGAATGTGTTATGAGTCCTGTCAGACACTGGAAGTGAGAATGTGGAGAGTCCTGTCAGACACTGGCAGTGAGAATGTGGAGAGTCCTGTCAGACATTGGGAGTGGGAATGTGGAGAATCCTGTCAGACATTGGGAGTGAGAATGTGGAGAGTCCTGTCAGACACTTGGAGTGAGAATGTGGAGAGTCCTGTATGGGACTGGGAGTGAGAATGTGGAGAGTCCTGTCAGTGACTGGGAGTGGGAATGTGGAGTGTCCTGTCAGGGACTGGCAGTGGGAATGTAGAGAGTCATGTCAGGGACTGGGAGTGAGAATGTGGAGATTCCTGTCAGGGACTGGGAGTGGGAATATGGAGAGTCCTGTCAGATACTGGGAGTGAGAATGTGGAGACTCCTGTCAGACACTAGGAGTGAGAATGTGGAGAATCCTGTCAGACACTGGGAGTGAGAATGTGGAGAATCCTGTCAGACACTGGGAGTGAGAATGTGGAGAGTCCTGTCAGACACTTGGAGTGAGAATGTGGAGAGTCCTGTCAGATACTGGGAGTGAGAATGTGGAGACTCCTGTCAGACACTAGGAGTGAGAATGTGGAGAATCCTGTCAGACACTGGGAGTGAGAATGTGGAGAGTCCTGTCAGACACTGGGAGTGAGAATGTGGAGAATCCTGTCAGACACTGGGAGTGAGAATGTGGAGAGTCCTGTCAGACACTGGGATTGAGAATGTGGAGAGTCCTGTCAGACACTGGGAGTGAGAATGTGGAGAGTCCTGTCAGACACTGGGAGTGGGAATGTGGTGATTGCTGTCAGATACTCTGAGTGAGAATGTGGAGAGTCCAGTCAGACACTGGGAGTGGGAATGTGGCGAGTCCTGTCAGATACTGGGAGTGGGAATGTGGAGAGTCCTGTCAGACACTGGAAATGGGAATGTGAAATGTCCTGTCAGACACTGGGAGTGAGAATGTGTGGAGTCCTGTCAGACACTGGGAGTGGGAATGTGGTATGTCCTGTCAGGGACTGGAATAGGGAATGTGGAGAGTCCTGTCAGGGACTGGGAGTGAGAATGTGGAGAGTCCTGTCTTGGACTGGGAGTGGGAATGTGGAGACTCCTGTCAGACACTGGGAGTGGGAATGTGGAATGTCCTCTCAGGGACTGGAATAGGGAATGTGGAGAGTCCTGTCAGGGACTGGGAGTGAGAATGTGGAGAGTCCTGTCAGGGACTGGATGTGGGAATGTGGAGAGTCCAGTCAGACACTGGATGTGGGAATGTGGAGAGACCTGTCAGACACTGGGTGTGGGAATGTGGAGAGTCCTCTCAGACACTGGGTGTGGGAATGTGGAATGTCCTGTCAGGGACTGGAATAGGGAATGTGGAGAGTCCTGTTAGGGACTGGGTGTGGGAATGTGGACAGTCATGTCAGACACTGGGAGTGGAAAAGTGGAGATTCCTGTCAGTCACTGGGAGTGGGAAAGTCGAGAGTCCTGTCAGATATTGGGAGTGGGAATGTGGAGATTCCTGTCAGACACTGTCAGTGACTGGGAGTGGGAATGTGGAGAGTCCTGTCAGGGACTTGGAGTGGGAATGTTGGGAGCCCTGTCAGGGACTGGGAGTGAGAATGTGCGTTGGACAACAAGTCCAGGAAACCCTGGATGTCAAAGGATATAGAGGATTGGATCAGGAAAAAAAAGGAGACTTATGCCAAATTCAGAGTGCTGAAAATAGTGGAGGCACTAGAGGAGTATGGAACGTTTAGGGTGGTACTTATAAAAGTAATTAGGAGAGTGAAGAGGGGACATGAAAAAACTCTGGCGTTTTGTAAATATATTAACGGCAATAACCTGCTCAGTGATGCTCAGTTTGGGTTCCGCCAGGGCCACTCAGCTCCTGACCTCATCGGAGCCTTGGTTCAGACATGGACAAAAGAGCTGAACTCAAGAGGTGAGGTGAGAGTGACTGCCCTTGACATTAGGACAGCATTTGACCCAGTATGGCATCAAGGAGCCCGAACACAACTGGAGTCAATGGGAATCAGGGGGAAAACTCTCTGCTGATTGGAGTCATCCTTAACGCAAAGGAAGATGGTTGTGGTTGTTGGATGTCAATCATCTGAGCTCCAGGACATCGCTGCAGGAGTTCATCAGGGTAGTGTCCTAGGCCCAACCATCTTCAGATGCTTCATCAATGACCTTCCTTCAATCATAAGGTCAGAAGTGGGGATGTTCACTGATGATTGCACAATGCTCATTCGCGACCCCTCAGATAATAAAGCAGTCCATGGAGAAATGCAATATCCAGGCTTGGGCTGATAAGTGGCAAGTAACATTTGTGACTCACATGTGCCAGGCAATGACCATCTCGAACAAGAAAGAGTCTAACCATCTCCCCTTGACATTCAATGGCATTACCATCGCTGAATCCCCCACTATCAACATCCTAGGGGTTACCATTGACCAGAAACTGAACTGGAGTAGCTATATAAATACCATGGCTACAAGAGCAGGTCAGAGGCTAGGAATCCTGCGGCGAGTAACTCACCTCCTGACTCCCCAAAGCCTGTCCACCATCTACAAGGCACAAGTCAGGAGTGTGATGGAATACTCTCCACTTGCCTGGATGGGTGCAGCTCCAACAACACTCAAAAAGCTCAACACCATCCAGGGCGAGGCAGCCCGCTTGATTGGCACCCCACCCACAAACATTCTGTCCCTCCACCACCGACGCACAGTGGCAGCAGTGTGTACCATCTGCAAGATGCACTGCAGCAATGCACCAAGGCTCCTTAGACAGCACCTTCCAAACCTGTGACCTCTACCTCTACCAACTGGAAGGACAAGGGCAGCAAATGCATGGGAACACCACCACTTGCAAGTTCCCCTCCAAGTTACACACCATCCTGACTTGGAACTATATCGCCGTTCCTTCACTGTTGCTGGGTCAAAATCCTGGAACTCCCTTCTTAACAGCACTGTGGGTGTACCTACCCCACATCGACTGCAGCGGTTCAAGAAGACAGCTCACCACCACCTTCCCTAGGACAATTAGGGATGGGCAATAATTGCTGGCCTAGCCACCAACGCCCACATCCCATGAATGAATAAAAAAAAGAGGATAATCAGCCAAGGAGTAGGGCCCATTAGGGATCAAAGTGGCAATCTGTGTGTGGAGCCGGAGGACACAGGTGAGGTTTTAAATGATTACTTTTCATCTGTGTTCATTTTGGAGAAGGACGATGTAGGTGTAGAGATCAGGGAGGGGGATTGTGATATACTTGAACATATTAGAATTGAAAGGGAGGAAGTATTCGATGCTTTAGCGGGTTTAAAAGTGGATAAATCCCCAGGCCCAGATAAGATGTATCCCAGGCTGTTATGTGAGGCAAAGGAGGAGATTGCAGGGGCTCTGACACAAATTTTCAAATCCTTTCTGACCACAAGAGAGGTCCCAGAGGATAGGAGGACAGTGAATGTGGTATAATTATTCAAGAAGGGTAGCAGGGATAAACCAGGTAATTACAGGCCGGTGAGTCTAACATCAGTCGTTGGGAAACTATTGGAAAAAATTCTGAGGGACAGGATTAATCTGTACTTGGAGAGGCAGGGATTAATCAGGGATAGTCAGCACGGCTTCGTCAGGGGGAGACCGTGTCTAAATAACTTGATTGAATTTTTCGAGGCAGTGACTAGATGTGTAGATGAGGATAAAGCAGTTGATGTATTCTACATGGACTTCAGTAAGGCTTTTGATAAGGTCCCTCATGGGAGATTGGTTAAGAAGGTAAGAGCCCATGGGATCCAGGGCAATTTGGCAAATTGGATCCAAAATTGGCTTAGTGGCAGGAGGCAGAGGGTGATGGTTGAGGGTTGTTTTTGCGAGTGGAAGCCTGTGACTAGTGGTGTACCGCAGGGATCGGTGCTGGGACCCTTGCTGTTTGTAGTGTACGTTAATGATTTAGATGAGGTATGATCAGTAAGTTCGCAGATGACATGAAAATTGGTGGTGTCGTAAATAGTGAGGAGGAAAGCCTCTGATTACAGGACGATATAGATGGGCTGGTAAGATGGAGCTGTGGCAAAAGGAATTTAATCCTGAGAAGTGTGAGGTGATGTATTTTGGGAGGACTAACAAGGCAAAGGAATATACAATGGATGGTAGGACCCTAGGAAGTACAGAGGGTCAGAGGGACCTTGATGTACTTGTCCATAGATCATTGAAGGGAGCAGCACAGGTAGATAAGGTGATTAGGAAGGCATATGGGATACTCGCCTTTATTAGCCGAGGCATGGACTATAAGGGCAGGGAGGTTATGTTGAAGTTGCATAAAACGCTAGTTAGGCCACAGCTGGAGTACTGTGTGCAGTTCTGGTCACCACACTGTAGGAAGGATGTGATTGCGCTGGAGAGGGTGCAGAGGAGATTCACCAGGATGTTGCCTGGGCTGGAGCATTTCAGCCATAAAGAGAGACTGAAAAGGCTAGGGTTGTTTTCCTTAGAGCATAGCAGGCTGAGGGGGGACATGATTGAGGTTTACAAAATTATGAGGGGCATTGATAGGTTAGATAGGAAGAAACTTTTTCCCTTAGCGGAGGGGTCAATAACCAGGTGGCATAGATTTAAGGTAAGGGGCAGAAGGTTTAGAGGGGATTTGAGGAAGAATTCTTTCACTCAGAGGGTGTTTGGAATCTGGAACGCACTGCCTGAAGAGGTGGTAGAGGCAGGAACCCTCACAACATTTAAGAAGTATTTAGATGAGCACTTGAAATGCCATAACATACAAGGCTATGGGGCAAGTGCTGGAAAATGGGATTGGAATAGTTAGGTGCTTGATGGCTGGCCCACACACAATGGGCCGAAGGGCCTGATTCTGTGCTGTATAACTCTATGATTCTAACAGTCCCCCCCACTCACTAACCGACAACCCCCTTGCCTCGCCAGGGCTTGTCTGATTGCTCCGAGCGAGGCCTTAAAAACCCATCCGAGTTCTGGGGTCTTCCTGCCTCTTGCCGCTGAAGGCTGGGTGTAATCCCAGCAGTGGCCACCGCTCCCGGTGGTGCTGCAGGGATTAAGAGCTGCCGGCCTGCTGATTGGCCAGCAGCTCCATTAGGCGGAACTTCCTGCCTCAATGAGGTGGAAGTCCCGCCCAAGACCAATTCATGGCTTGGGGAGTGAAAAATCCTGGATCTGGCTCCCCAGGCCCGGTGGAGGTGGGCTCACCACTGACTTTTCTGTTGGTGGCTAGGGCCTCCCACCCAACGAAAAATTCCAGCCACTGTTTGTGTGTGTGTCTCTCTCTCTCTGTTCTTATCTCTTTCTTTCACTGTGTGTGTCTTTCTCTTTTTCTCTCTCACTTTCTCTATTCTTGTCTCTGTGTGTGTCTCTCTCAGTTCTGTCTCTCTCTGTTTCTGTCTCTCTCTCTCTCACTCTCCAAGAAGGGGATATGAGAAGGTCCGACAAAAAGCTTGGTTAAAATGATGGGTTTGATGCAATGTGTCCTCTAAATTATGCAGCTACGCGGCTGCATCCCAAAAGTTCCTGTGCAGGCCAGGCACAAGTCGGTGCCTTTAAGTTATTGTACATGTGCAGCTGTGCAAAGGCACAGGAATCAGCTGCGCACCTCAGAAATTATTCGACAGTACATTGGTTTTATGGCAAGGAGCAAGCAGAGAGAATGGTAGAGATGTCTATATAGGAAGTTCCAGACAATAGACCCTCTTGTCTGAAGGCACAGCCACTGGCGAATGGGTGAAGGGAGAGAGGGATGGACAAGAGGCTATAGTCAGAGGACCGGAGCACTTTGGAGAGCAGGTTCCAAACAGCAAACTGTATGTGACAGTGTTGAGGACCTACTCCCGATGTTTAAACGGTCTGGTTGTGGACGTCCCATGCGAATGGAGATCAAGTGATTGTCCCTGTGGTCAAATAACCTGCTTTGGCACTTGGTACACACCAGGGTCAATTGGGCAGGATAGCCGCAGGTGAGTGCGGGGGATCAGAGATCAGAAGAAAGTCAAGTGGTTAAAAATAAAAGGATTTCAGCTCGAATGTTACAATCAGGGGCTTCTGCGATTGAAGGACATGAACTGCTGAAAACAAGTGTCATCTGCCAGCCCTAGGGTACAACCTCAGTGCTGATTGTGCAAACAATTGTTGCTCTCACTGTCCTCCCCACTCCCTTGGCCTGAAATATTGGTTTAATGTTCCAGGAGTTTGTGGTGAGAATCTGTTAGATTTTGCAACACACAGTCATCTCTCCGGGAGAAAGAAAGAGAGAAAAGAAACAACTCAGAATGCATAATTTCCTGCGGTGGACACTCTGCTTCCTGTTTAGCCAGCTGCTCGATCCCAAGTAGTGCGATTCAGAGAGAGAGAGACACGCAGACAGAGAGAGACAGTGTCAGAGAGAGAGAAACAGAGAAGGACCGAGAGAGACACCATGCAGAGAAAAGGCTGCGACGGAGGGACAGAGAGTGAGAGAGAGAGAGAGAAGGAAAGAGACAGAGAGCGTGACAGAGACGAGCTGTGACAGAAAGAGACAGACTGAGAGGGACAGTTTGAGAGATAGAGAGAGAGAGAGACAGAGAAAGAGACAAAAATGCGTTTCACTGTGCAATAAAAAACTGCCCACACTCCCCATTCATGTGACTATCTTGTGAGGCTTCTGATGAATCAGTGCTCTGAGCAGGTGCTTATATGTTTACCCAGTGATACTGGCCACAGCCCAGAAGAGTGATGAGGCCTGTGTCTGTGTGAATACACCTCCCACCTTCCATACTCTGTAAACACTTGTGCTCATCCAAAACTCTGGCACCCATATCCTAACTTGCATCAACTCCCATTCACCCATCACCCCCTCTGCTTATTGACCGACATTGGTTCCTGATTGAGCAATGCCTCGATTTTAAAATTCTCATCCTTGTATTCAAATCCCTCCATGGCCTCACCCCCTCCCTATCTCTGTAACCTCCTCCAGCCCCACAACCCTCCGAGATGTCTGCACCCTCTAATTCTGGCCTCTCACACATCCCCTATTGTAATCACTCCACCATTGGCAGCCACTCTGCAGTGGCTGAGGCCCTAAGCTCTGGAATTCCCTCCCTGTGTGGGGTTAACAAGATCAATCACTAGCTCAGACTGAGTGTCAGGGGCTTTTACTGCCTCTCCCAGGAAACTGGGGGATGCTGGTATTCTATAGGGGGGGGGGGGGGCGGGGAGGGGGTGGTTTCCCATTGTGGAAGTTTTCCACGTAATGACTCATTTCAGTTTCTCAGAGATGAGATAATTTGGGAGAGTCTGTACAGCTCATAGTGTGCATCCTGTCTTATTCTTGGGTAGGTGGAGGATCCTTGAATGGGAGCTTGAATGGAATCAATCCTCTGTACCAGAAAGGTCCAAACCAGTTCAGGCCACTTCTCCAACACAGATTTAGGTACATCAGAATGACTGGACAAATGAAGACCAATCTGTATCTAGTTCACCAGCTAACATCCTGGTAGTTGCCTGATACAATGACAATGGAATCATTGACAAATCATAACAATTAATCTTCATCAATGAGTTTACAACAAACCCAGACACAAGGTGAGGAAAACCCCCAGGGGTGAAGAGCTTTGGGAATCTTGGATCCAAAGTTACCTGTTTCTCCCGAGCACAGTACACTCATCAAACATCATCTCCCAAATTACTCAGGTGCTGTTTTCCAAACTAATATTTTCTGAAAGAAATCTTTTTAATCTACATTTGAATAATTCCAAACTAACTGCTTGCAGTGTCTCAGTAGGGAGCCTCTTCCATAGAGATGTTCACTGAAATAATGTTTCAGCAGAATGATTTTGAACTTATCCCCCTTCGAGTTCAGGCTCTGTCTTCGGTTTCTTGGGGGTGGAAATGAGGTCAAGCGGGCATTGTGGTGGAGCCAGAGTTACTGGGGGCACTTCGGAGTTAATAGGATCAGACAGGAATTGGGGTGGAAACAGGGTCAAAGGTTGCAGTGGAGGTCAAGCAGGGTTGAAAATGTGCACGGGGTTGAAATAGGGTCAAAGAGGGCACAGGGAGGGGAAGTTGGGTCAAAGGAGACACGGGTTGGAAACAAGATCAGATCAGGGCAATGGGGATGGAAAGAGGGTCAAAGGGGGCACTGGGGGTTGGAACAGGATCAAAGGGGGGCACTGGGGGTTGGAAAAGGCAGCTGTCTGAGCTCCTTTCCTCATGGGTAGAGAAGCTCAGGGAATAACCCTGGAATTTGAAGTATCCCAGTGATGTTTAAATGTGCACTGTCGATCCCAAGCCTTTACCTGATTGAACAGTGACTGACTGCCCTGAGCCTGTGATTCCAGCCACTGTAGTTTAAGACCATGGGAAAGTGGGTGAGGTGAGGCAACGAGGTGCAGGGATATCCAGGAGATTGTATCTCGCACCAGGCCAATGTTCTCCTGTCTGCTTACAGACTAGCTCGGACATCCAGTTCTCCGACAATGAAACACTTTTCTCTCCACTTGCCCCTGCTTTGATACATGCTGGTATCCTGATCCAGCACCATTCTGTACCTCATCCTTAGTGATCAGTAACCCTGTGAGCCCAGACAGTCCAAATTGGCCAGCTATTCGATCATGATAGCATCACAGCAGAGTCCAAACCTGTCCTCATCCAAGGTGTATATGCACACACACACACACCAGTGCACACATGTACACACAGACATGCATGCACAAAGACGCACCAGGCACACCCCCACACACACATGCATCCAGACACGCACATGTGCATAGACATACATGCACGCACATGTATGCACACAGACATACACATACACATGGACATGCACATGCACGCACACATTCACATGAACACATGCACTCACACGCACACAGAAGCAAAGAATCATAGAATGGTTACAGCACAGAAGGAGGCCATTCGGCCTGTCATGTCTCTGCAAGAGCAACTCGGCTAGTCCAACTCCCCTGCCTTTTCCCCAAAGCTCTGCAATTCTTTACTCTTCAAGTACGTATCCAATTTCCCTTTGAAAGCCCCAATTGTTGCTGCCCTCCACCACACTCTCGGGCAGCGCATTCCACACCTGAACAACTCACTGCATAAAAAGTTTTTCCTCGTGTCACTGTTGCTTCTTTTGCCAATTATTTTAAATCGCTGTCCTCTGGTTCTGGATTCTTCCACCATTGGGAACGGTTTCTCTCCATCTACTCTGTCCAGGCCCCTCATGATTTTGAACACCTCTATCAAATCTCCTCTCAGCCTTCTCTTCTCGAAGGGGAGCAGCCCCAGCTTCTCCAATCTGTCCATATAATGGACATCTCTCATCCCTGGAACCATTCTCATGAATCCTTTCTGCACTCTCTCTAAAGCCGTCACATCCTTCCTGAAGTGTGGTGCCCAGAATTGGACACAATACTCCAGTGGAGGCCGAACCATGCACACACATAGGCAGGCACACGCAGAAACACACGGACACATATGCAGACGCATGCGTGCATACACATATCCCCCTTATGCACATACCTTCATATGTACACGCATGCACATGAAGGCACAGATACACATGAACAGATACTCACACATGTACACACAGCGCTGGATTTTGTCGTGTTGGTGGGGCTCCCAACACTGGGCCGAAAAGGCGGAGGGACCCCTGCCTCAGCCTTTACGCGCTCCCCTGGTATGATCCTCTATCGTCCTGCAGGAATACTTTCCGGCACTGGGATCCCCGTCCCTTTAAAGACGGGGATCCCACCTCCATTAGCTGCCAACCAATTAGAGAGCCAGCAGCCTAGCAGTATCAGCAGCCCCACTGGGAGCGGTGGCCACTGCTGGTACTGAAGAGGCATTGAACCCAGGCCCAGTGCTGGAACCCTGAAAAAGAGGGAGGTGAGACGGGGTGGCCACAGCCAGTCTGGAAGGCCCTGACGAGGGGGTTGGGGGATGGGCATTTAGAGCAGTGGGAGGGGAATCATATCGGTGAAGATTTTCCCAATGGGGGTGCTCCGTGGGCCACAGATTGCCCACAGAGAAGAGAACCCCCACCCACCCCCCCACACCAAGCCCATAGGGAGGGTGCCTCCTATTACTGGGCAACCTCCCCCGTGTGGTGGTGGTTATATCCCAGCAGTGGTGGAAAGAGCCCCTTAATTGGCCAATAATAGGCCTCTTAAGGTCCTCAACTGGCCTCTGGATGGGAAGGCCGTTGTCAGCCTATTTCCCCGACCCCCCCACCAATGAAATTCCATTTGATGGGAAGGCGACGAGCCCTCCCCTCCCGCCTCCTAATGCAAATCTATAGCCCCCCCCACCTGTCTCGGGTGGGGGGGGGGCATTAAATTCAGCCACGTAGCAAAACACATATACTCACACACTCGTACACGTACACACTCTCATAAACACATATTGTCTACATGCACACACACACGGAAGAAACCTACATACATACATACACACATATAAACACACACAAACACACCCACACGTGCAAACACACAGACCAGAAACCCATATATACACACACAAGAAAATCACACACACACACACATACATGTGGGGAGATGGTGGTGTAGGGGTAATGTGACTGGACCAGTAGTGCAGAGGTTTAGGCGAATATCCTGGGCACATAAATTCAAATCCCACCATGGCGGTTGGTGGAATTTGAATTTAATAATAAAAATTAAAGTAATTAATAGAAATCTGCAATTGAAAGTTAGTCTCAGTAATGGTGCCCATGAAACTATCATCAATTGTCATAAAAACCCATCTGGTTTACTAATGTCCTGGTAGGAAATCTGCCATCCTTACCTGGTCTGGCCTACATGTGACCAGAATCACAGCAATGTGGTTGACTCTTAACTGCCCTCTGAAATGGTCTAGAAAGCCACTCAGTTTAGATTAGATTAGAGATAGAGATACAGCACTGAAACAGGCCCTTCGGCCCACCGAGTCTGTGCCGAACATCAACCACCCATTTATACTAATCCTACACTAATCCCATATTCCTACCAAACATCCCCACCTGTCCCTATATTTCCCTACCACCTACCTATACTAGTGACAATTTATAATGGCCAATTTACCTATCAACCTGCAAGTCTTTTGGCTTGTGGGAGGAAACCGGAGCACCCGGAGAAAACCCACGCAGACACAGGGAGAACTTGCAAACTCCACACAGGCAGTACCCGGAATCGAACCCAGGTCACTGGAGCTGTGAGGCTGCAGTGCTAACCACTGCGCCACTGTGCCGCCCAGTTCTCAAGGGCAATTAGGGATGGGCAACAAATGCTGGCTTTGCCAGCGATGCCCACATCCCATGAAAGAATAAAACAACACGCAAGAAACTGACAGATACAAACACAGAAGAAGCCCACCGACAGACATGTGCATGCTATACAACCACCAATGAGGGATGAATAATCTTTGTGGCACTTCCTAACCTCCTCCTTCCACTCCCCCCTTCCACCCCCAACCTGACCCGTTAAAATACAAACATGTAGCAATGTTCATGATGAAACTGACTCATCCAATGTTTTTATTATGACAGGATTGGTAATTGCTCAGATATTTTGTTTGTATTTTTTCTGTGATATGCTGAGTTTCACTGGAGACCCCCTATTTGCAGGGATGTATTGGGTGCTGGGGTGCTGGTGTTACATTTGGCTGAGGCCCCTAGGCAGGAGTGTCATAGATCCTTCTGTTAATCCACCCGTGACAAACACACACCTTCACTAATAGTGACCAGGGGCAGAAAAACTGCTTGGTGTTCACATCCATAACCCAGGTACACTGAGGCCAACTTTAACACTCCTACCAGCTAACTTGGTACAGGCTACAGGTGGGACCCAGGATACTCCTAGACTGCACGACGTAGGACCATAGTGGGCAAAAGGTGCACATTGCCATCAGACCATTGGGTGGCACCTATTTCCCCAGTTATTGTGATCTGCTGATGTAATGATGATGAGTTATGCTGCTGACAGTTGCTATTATTGCAACACTGTTGGAATGACTGCTCTAGGCTCAAGTGATGGCACCAATCTCTATTATTACTGAGCTTGCTCTTACAGAATTAGGATGAAGTTGGGATAGAATGATTACAGGATCTATGAAGACATCATGAGAAATTTCTGTAAGAACTCAAAACCTCAGATTTCAAAATTTTCTCCTGAATCCTGATCTCAAGTCCTTTACAAATCGTGTATCAGAAAATGGTCCCACTCTCTGACCACATATTCAACCCTGTGCTCCTCTCTCTCTCCATGTCTCTTTGTCTTACTCTCTTTGTCTCTATCTCCCTCTAATACTCTCTTTCTCTGTCTCACTTCCTGTCACATTCTCTTTCTCTCTCAGTCTCTACCTCTCTCTGACTTTTTCCCTCACTCTCTCTGTCTCTCTTTGTCTCACTCTCACATTTTGTCTCTCTCAGTCGCTATCTCTCTCTGACTTTCTCCCTGGCACTCTCGCTCTCTCTCTCTCTCTCTCTCTCTCTCTGTGCCTGTCTTTCTGTCTCACTCACTTTATCTGGCTGTCTGTCTCTCTTTGTCTCGCTGTCTACCACACTCTCTCACTCAGTCTCTATCTCTCTCTGTCTTTTTCCCTGACACTCTGATATCTCTCACTCTCACTCTCCCTGTCTCTGTTTTACTCTCTCTCTGCTTCTATCTCTCTCTGTCTCACACAATCTCTGTCTCTGTCTCTGCCTCACTATCTCATTCTGTCTCATTCTTTATGTGTCTCTATCTCTCTGTGTGTCTCTCTCCCCATCTCTCTCCGTCCCTTTCTGCTCTGCCTCTCCAATTCCTTTTCTCTCTACGTATATATACTGTTTCTCTGCATCTGTTTCTCAGTCTCTCTAACTGTTTGCCGCAATCTCTTCTCTCTCTGACTGTCTATCTCTCCGTCTCTCAGTCTCTCCTTTTGACTATCTGCTGCTGTCCCTTTCTTTGTTTCCGTTTATCTCATTGTCTCTCTTTATGCATCTATTTCTCTCTATCTCTCTGTCTCTCTCTGACTTTATCTCCCTCTCTATCTCTCTTTCTGATATTCTGTCTGTTGCTCCCCTTTCTTTTTCTCTCTGTTTCTCTATCTCTATCTGTGTCTTTCTCATTCTGTCATTCACTCTCTGTTTCTCTGTCTGTTTTTCTATCTGTCAGTTTTTCTCTCAGTCCCTCTCTGTCATTCACTCTCTCTCTGCCTGTCTGTCTCTCTCCCTCTTGCTCTGTCTCTCCCCTTTCCCCATGCAGTAATTGTGTAAGAATGAGGAGAGCTGACAGCTGTAACTTACTTCCCGTGGTGGAGGCAAGATGGGCTGAAGATGGCAAAATATTTATATTGTGAAAAAAGCGGCCACAAGAAATCCAGCAAGGAATGAATCTTTAATTCTGAGTGTGTGTGTGTGTGTGTGAAGGCAGGGCTGTTGATTCACTAACACATGTTGTGATATTGCCCAGGAGAAATTTCACTATCCCCTGATACATCCCTTTGTTGGATACATCATGAGTGGATAAATAGAAGCCTCCAGAATAAGGCACAGAGCAGAACCTGATAGGTGGATTGGATAAACTCCCTCATTTCGAACTCAACACTGAATTCATCAATTTCAGATCATAACCACTGCTCCCATGTTTTTGGGCAGCAACAGTTGGTAATGATTCTACTGTTGCCATTTACACCTCCAGTAGACCCATCTTTTGTTCTTTACTTGTCACATTACTATCTCCTTTTGCCTTGCACCATCATCCCTTTGTCATTTAATCTTTCCTGCCTTCCACCTTATCACAGACCTTCCCTTTCGTTCTTTTCTGCCCTCCCTCTGATCCTTGCCTCTGTATTTGCTTAAAACCTGTTACATCCTTTAGCTTTTTCCAGTTCTGATGAAAGGTCATCAATCTGAAATATTTACTCTGTTTTGCTCTCCACAGATGCTGCCTGAACAGCTGAGTTTTTCCAGTATTTTCTGTTTTTATTAAAGTAAGAAATGGAACTGAAATTAAGAAAAATTGATGGCAGTTTCATCAGAGTTGGCAGCCCAGTTCGATCCAGATGTAGTTGCCTAGCAACATGGAGCCCCTTGCTGTTTAATGAGAGTCTTGATGCTGGCTGGCTAATGAACTGTGGAACAGATGAATTTGGGTGTCTGAAATAAGGAGATGAGAATATCATTAATATCTCATTTGACCATGACCCCTGAGTATTCTGAATATTTATGCATCGCAGGGTTACATCAAATTCCATGTGGGACATCTGGGATGGTACATCAGTTATGGAGCAATTTAACCATGCACAGTGAAAGGGCGCCCTCATTTCTCTGAGTGGCCAATGGGATGGCCTTTCACCTACATGTTTATCTACAGCCATGGGGAATGGTCTTGAACCTACATCATCATCATCTGCCAATGGGGCATGGTCTTGCACCTGCATTGTTATCTGCAATCAATGGGGCATTGTCCTGCATCCACATGGTTATCTGCAGCCAATAGGGAATTGTCTTGCACGTACATGGTTATCTGCAGCCAATGGGGCATGGTCTTGCAGCGACATGGTTATCAGCAGCCAATGGGGCATGGTCATGTACCTACATGGTTATCTGCAAACAATGTGGCATGGCCTTGCACCATCATGGTTACCTGCAGCCAATGGGGCGTGGCCCTGCACCAACAGAATCATTTGTGGCCAGTGGGGCACTGGCCTGCATTACATGTCTGTCTGTAGCCAATAGTGAACAGATTAGCAGCTTCATGGTTATCTGCAGCCAATGGGGCATGGTCTTGCACCTACATGTTATCTGCAGCCAATGGGGCATGGTCTTGCACCTACATGGTTATCTGCAGCCAATAGGGTATGGCCTTGCAGCCACATGGTTATCTGCAGCCAATGGGGCATAGTCTTACACATACATGGTAATCAGCAGCAAATGGGGCAATGTCTTGCACCTACAAGGCAATCTGCAATCAATGGGGCATGGTCTTGAAGCTACATTGTTTTTTGAAACCAATTGGGCATGGTCTTGAATCCACATGCTGATCTACAGACAGTGAGGCATGGCCTTGAACCTACAGAACTATTTGCAGCCAGTGGGGCACAGGCCTACACCCACATGACTGTCTGTAGCCTATGGGGAACAGACTTTCACCGACATGTTTATCTGCAGCCAAAGGGGCATGGTCTTGCACCTGCATTGTTATCTGCAGCCAATTGGGCATGGTCTTGCACCTACATGGTTATCTGTCGCCAATGGTGCATGGCCCTGCACCTACATGGCCATCTGCAGCCAATGATGCATGGTCCTGTGCCTACATAGTCATTTGTGGCCAGTGGGGCACCGGCCTGCACCTGCATGTCTCTCTGTAGCCAATGGGGAACAGACCAGCAGATACATGGTTATCTGCAGCCAATGGGGCACTGTCCTGCACCTACATGGTTATCGGCAGCCAATAGGGAATTGTCTTGCACGTACATGGCTATCTGCAGCCAATGGGGCATGATAATGCACCGACATGGTTATCTGCAGCCAATGGGACATGATCTTGCACCTACATGGTTATCTGCAGCCAATGGGGCATGGGCTTGCACCGACATGGTTATCTGCAGCCAATGGGACATGGTCTTGCACCTACATGGTTATCTGCAGCCAATGGGACATGGTCTTGCACCAACATGGTTATCTGCAGCCAATGGGGCATGATAATGCACCGACATGGTTATCTGCAGCCAATGGGACATGGTCTTGCACCTACATGGTTATCTGCAGCCAATGGGACATGGTCTTGCACCTACATGGTTATCTGCAAACAATGTGGCAAGGTCTTGCACCTTCATGGTTATCTGCAGCCAATGGGGCATAGTCTTGCACCTGCATGGCCATCTGCAGTCAGTGGGGCACAGGCCTACACCGACATGGCTGTCTGCAGCCAATGGAGATCAGACTTGCATCGACATGGTGATATGCAGCCAATGGGACATGGTCTTGCACCTACATGGTTATCTGCAGCCAATGGGACATGGTCTTGCACCAACATGGTTATCTGCAGCCAATGGGGCATGATAATGCACCGACATGGTTATCTGCAGCCAATGGGACATGGTCTTGCACCAACATGGTTATCTGCAGCCAATGGGACATGGTCTTGCACCGACATGGTTATCTGCAGCCAATGGGACATGGTCTCGCACCGACATGGTTATCTGCAGCCAATGGGACATGGTCTTGCACCTACATGGTTATCTGCAAACAATGTGGCAAGGTCTTGCACCTTCATGGTTATCTGCAGCCAAAGAGGCGTGGTCTTGTACCTACATAGTTATTTGTGGCCAGTGGGGCACATGCCTGTTACTGCATGTCTATCTGTAGCCAATGGGGAACAGACTAGCAGATACATGGTTATCAGCAGCCAACGGGGCATGGTCTTGCACCTACATGTTTATCTCTGGCCAAAGGGGCATGGTCAAGCACCGACATGTTTATCAGCAACCAATGGGGCATGGTCTTGCACTGACATGGTTATCTCCAGCCAAAGGGTCAGGGTCCTGCACCTACATGGTTATCTGCAGCCAATGGGGAATAATCATGCACCACATGGTTATCTGCAGGCAATAGGGAATGGTCATGTACCTACATGGTTATCTGCAGCCAATGGGGCATGGTCTTGCACCTACATGGTTATCTGCAGCCAATGGGGCATGGTCTTGCACATTCATGGTTATCAGCAGCCAAAGGGGCATTGTCCTGCACCTTCATGGTTATCTGCAGCCAATGGGGCAAGGCCTTGCACCTACATGGTTAACTGTAGCCAATGGGGCATGGTGTTGCACCAACATGGTTATCTGCAGCCAATGGGACATAGTCTTGCACTTGCATGGTTATCTGCAGATAAAGGGGCATGGTTTTGCACCAACATGGTTATCTGCAACCACTGGGGCATGGTCTTGCACCTACACGGTTATCTGCAGCCAGTGGGAGATGGTCCTGCACCTACATGGTTATCTGCAGCCAATGGGGCATGGTCTTGCATCTACATGGTTATCTGCAGATAAAGGGGCATGGTCTTGCACCTACATGGTTATCTGCAGCCAATGGGACATGATCTTGCAGCAACATGGTAATCTGCAGCCAATGGGACATGGTCTTGCACCTACATGGTTATCTACAGCCAATGGGGCATGGTCTTGCATCTACATGGTTATCTGCAGATAAAGGGGCATGGTCCTGTACTGACATGGTTATCTGCAGATAAAGGGGCATGGTCCTGCATCTACATGGTTATCTGCAGATAAAGTTGCATGATCTTGCACCAACATGGTTATCTGCAGCCAATGGGACATGGTCTTGCACCTACATGTTATCTGCAGGCAATGGGACATGGTCTTGCACCTACATGGCCGTCTGCAGCCAATGGGAAGATAGTCTTGCACCTACATGGTTATCTGCAGCCAATGGGGCATGCTCTTACACCTCCATGTTATTTGCAGCCAATGGGGTATGGTCTTGCACCTACATGGTTATCTGTAGCCAATGGGGCATGGTCTTGCACCCGGATGGTTATCTGCAGCCAATGGGGCATGGTCTTGCACCACATGGTTATCTGCAGCCAATGGGGCATGGTCTTGCACCTTCATGGTTATCAGCAGCCAAAGGGGCATGGTCTTGCACCACATGGTTATCTGCAGCCAATGGGGCATGGTCTTGCACCTTCATGGTTATCAGCAGCCAAAGGGGCATGGTCTTGCACCTACATTGTTATCTGCAGCCAATGGGGCAAGGCCTTGCACCTACATGGTTAACAGCAGCCAATGGGGCATGATCATGCACCTCCATGTTATCTGCAGCCAATGGGGCATGGTCTTGGACCTAAATGGCCGTTTGCAGTCAGTGGGGCACAGGCCTACACCGACATGACTGTCTGTAGCCATTGGAGATCAGGTTTGCACCTACATGGTGATCAGCAGCCAATGGGGCATTGTCTTGCAGCTACATCCATATCTGTAGCCAATGGGGCATGGTCTTGCACCGACATGTTATCTGCAGCCAATGAGGCGTTGGTTTGCACCTTCATGGTTATCGGAAACCAATGGGGCATGCTCTTGCACCTGCATGGCCATCTGATGACAATGGGCATGGTCTTGCACCTACATGGTTATCTGCAGCCAATGGGGTACATGCTTTCACCTGCATGACTGTCTGTAGCCAATGGGGAACAGACTTACATGTACATGGTTATCTCCAGCCAATGGGGCATGGTCTTGCACCCGCATGGTTATCTGCAGCCAATGGGGCATGGTCATGTACCGACATGGTTATCTGCAGCCAATGAGGCATGGTCTTGCACCTACATGGTTATCTGCAGCCAATGGGGCATAGTTGTCACCTACATGGTTATCTGCAGCCAATGGAGACATAGTCGTGCACCTACATGGTTATCTGTAGCCAATGGGGCATGGTCTTGCACCAACATGGTTATCTGTAGCCAATGGGGCATGGTCTTGCACCCGCATGGTTTTCTGCTGCCAATGGGGCATGGTCTTACACCTACAAGTTATCCGCAGCGAATGAGGCATGGTCGTGCACCTCCATGTTTATCTGCAGTCAATGGGACATGGTCTTGCACCTACATGGCCGTCTGCAGCCAATGCGAAGATAGTTTTACACCTACATGGTTATCTGCAGCCAATGGGGCTTGCTCTTACACCTCCATATTATTTGCAGCCAATTGGGTATGGTCTTGCACCTACATGGTTATCTGCAGCCAATGGGGCATGATCATGCACCTGTATGGCGGTTTGCAGTCTGTGGAGCACAGGCCTACACCGACATGACTGTCTGTAGCCATTAGAGATCAGGCTTGCATCTACATGGTGTTCAGCAACCAATGGGGCATGGTCTTGCAGCTACATCCATATCTGTAGCCAATGGGGCATGGTCTTGCACCGACATGTTATCTGCAGACAATGAGGCGTGGTCTTGCACCTACATGGTTATCTGAAACCAATGGGGCATGCTCTTGCACCTGCATGGTTATCTGCAGCCAATGGGGTACATGCCTTCAACGGCATGATTGTCTGTAGCCTATGGGGAACAGACATACATGTACATGGTTATCTCCAGCCAATGGGGCATGGTGTTGCACCTACATGGTTATCTGCAGCCAATGGGGCAAGGTCTTGCACCTACATGGTTATATGCAGCCAATGGGGCATGGTCTTTCACCTACATGTGTTCTGCAGCCAATGAGGCATGGTCGTGCACCTCCATGTTTATCTGCAGCCAATGGGGCATGTTCTTGCACCTACATGTTATCTGCAGTCAATGGCACATGGTCTTGCACCTACATGCCGGTCTGCAGCGAATGGGAAGAGAGTCTTGCACCTACATGGTTATCTGCAGCCAATGGGGCATGCTCTTACACCTCCATGTTATTTGCAGCCAATGGGGTATGGTCTTGCACCTACATGGTTATCTGTAGTCAATGGGGCATGGTCTTGCACCTACATGGTTACCTGCAGCCAATGGGGCATGGTCTTACACCTTCATGTTATCTGCAGCCAACGGGGCATGGTCTTGCACCTACATGGTTATCAGCTGCCAAAGGGGCAAGGTCTTGCACCTACATGGTTATCTGCAGCCAATGGGGCAAGGCCTTGCACCTGCATGGTTAACAGCAGCCAATGGGGCATGATCATGCACTTCCATGAAATCTGCAGCTAATGGGGCATGGTCTTGCACCTATATGGCCGTGTGCAGTCTCTGGGGCACATGCCTACAACAACATGACTGTCTGTAGCCATTGGAGATCAGGCTTGCACCTACATGCTGATCAGCAGCCAATGGGGCATGGTCTTGCAGCTACATCCATATCTGTAGCCAATGGGGCATGGTCTTGCACCGACATGTTATCTGCAGACAATGAGGCGTGGTCTTGCACCTACATGGTTATCTGAAACCAATGGGGCATGGTCTTGCACCCGCATGGTTATCTGCAGCCAATGGGGCATGGTCATGTCCCGACATGTTTATCTGTAGCCAATGAGGCATGGTGTTGCACCTACATGGTTATCTGCAGCCAATGGGGCAAGGTCTTGCACCTACATGGTTATATGCAGCCAATGGGGCATGGTCTTTCACCTACATGTGTTCTGCAGCCAATGAGGCATGGTCGTGCACCTCCATGTTTATCTGCAGCCAATGGGGCATGGTCTTGCACCGACATGGTTATCGATAGCCAATGGGACATGGTCTTGCACCCGCATGGTTATCTGCAGCCAATGGGGCATGGTCTTTCACCTACATGTGTTCTGCAGCCAATGAGGCATGGTCGTGCACCTCCATGTTTATCTGCAGCCAATGTGGCATGGTCATGCACCTCCATGTTTATCTGCAGCCAATGGGGCATAGCCGTGCACCTACATGGTTATCTGTAGCCAATGGGGCATGGTCCTGCACCCGCATGGTTAACTGCAGCCAATGGGACATGGTCTTGCATCCACATAGTTATCTGCAGATAAAGGGGCATGGTCTTGCACCTACATGGTTATCTGCAGCCAATGGGACATGATCTTGCAGCAACATGGTTATCTGCAGCCAATGGGACATGGTCTTGCACCTGCATGGTTATCTACAGCGAATGGGGCATGGTCTTGCATCGACATGGTTATCTGCAGATAAAGGGGCATGGTCCTGCACCAACATGGTTATCTGCAGATAAAGGGGCATGGTCCTGTACCTACTTGGTTATCTGCAGATAAAGGGGCATGGTCCTGCACCGACATGGTTATCTGCTGCCAATGGGGCATGGTCTTGCATCTACATGGTTATCTGCAGATAAAGGTGCATGGTCTTGCACCTGCATGGTTATCTGCAGTCAATGGGACATGGTCTTGCACCTACATGGCCGTCTGCAGCCAATGGGAAGATGGTCTTGCAACTACATAGTTATCTGCAGCCAATGGGGCATGCTCGTACACCTCCATGTTATTTGCAGCCAATGGGGTATGGTCTTGCACCTTCATGGTTATCAGCAGCCAATGGGGCATGCTCGTACACCTCCATGTTATTTGTAGCCAATGAAGCATGGTCTTGCACCTACATGGTTATTTGTAGCCAATGGGACATGGTCTTGCACCCGGCTGGTTACCTGCAGCCAATGGGGCATGGTCTTGCACCTTCATGGTTATCAGCAGCCAAAGGGGCAAGGCCTTGCACCTACATGGCGGTTTGCAGTCTGTGGGGCACAGACCTACACCGACATGACTGTCTGTAGCCATTGGAGATCAGGCTTGCACCTACATGGTGATCAGCAGCCAATGGGGCATTGTCATGCAGCTACATCCCTATCTGTAGCCAATGGGGCATGGTCTAGCACCGACATGTTATCTGCGGTCAATGGGGCGTGGTCTTGCACCTACATGGTTATCTGAAACCAATGGGGCATGCTCTTGCACCTGCATGGCCATCTGATGCCAATGGGCATGGTCTTGCACCGACATGGTTATTGGCAGCCAATGGGGTACATGCCTTCACCTGCATGACTGTCTGTAGCCTATGGGGAACAGACTTACATGTACATGGTTATCTCCAGCCAATGGGGCATGGTCTTGCACCCGCATGGTTATCTGCAGCCAATGGGGCATGGTCATGTACATACATGGTTATCTGTAGCCAATGAGGCATGGTCTTGCACCTACATGGTTATCTGCAGCCAATGGGGCATGATCATGCACCTATATGGCGGTTTGCAGTCTGTGGGGAACAGACCTACACCGACATGACTGTCTGTAGCCATTGGAGATCAGGCTTGCACCTACATGGTGATCAGCAGCCAATGGGGCATTGTCTTGCAGCTACATCCCTATCTGTAGCCAATGGGGCATGGTCTCGCACCAACATGTTATCTGCAGCCAATGGGGCATGGTCATGTACCTACATGGTTATCTGTAGCCAATGAGGCATGGTCTTGCACCTACATGGTTATCTGCAGCCAATGGGGCAAGGTCTTGCACCTACATGGTTATCTGCAGCCAATGGGGCATGGTCTTGCACCTTCATGGTTATCAGCAGCCAAAGGGGCATGGTCTTGCACCTACATTGTTATCTGCAGCCAATGGGGCAAGGCCTTGCACCTACATGGCTAACAGCAGCCAATAGGGCATGGTCTTGCACCAATATGGCGGTTTGCAGTCTGTGGGGCACAGACCTACACCGACATGACTGTCTGTAGCCATTGGAGATCAGGCTTGCACCTACATGGTGATCAGCAGCCAATGGGGCATTGTCTTGCAGCTACATCCCTATCTGTAGCCAATGGGGCATGGTCTAGCACCGACGTGTTATCTGCAGTCAATGGGGCGTGGTCTTGCACCTGCATGGCCATCTGATGCCAATGGGCATGTTCTTGCACCTACATGGTTATCTGCAGCCAAAGGTGCATGGTCTTGCATCAACATGGTTATCGGCAGCCAATGGGGTACATGCCTTCACCTGCATGACTGTCTGTAGCCTATGGGGAACAGACTTACATGTGCATGGTTATCTCCAGCCAATGGGGCAAGGTCTTGCACTTACATGGTTATCTGCAGCCAATGGGGCATAGTCGTGCACCGACATGGTTATCTGCAGTCAATGGGACATGGTCTTGCACCGACATGGTTATCTGCAGTCAATGGGACATGGTGTTGCACCTACATGGTTATCTGCAGATAAAGGTGCATGATCTTGCACCTACATGGTTATCTGCAGCCAGTGGGACATGGTCTTGCACCTACATGGTTATCTGCAGCCAGTGGGACATGGTCTTGCACCTACATGGTTATCTGCAGCCAATGTGGCATGGTCCTGCACCTACTTTCTTATCAGCAGCTAATGGGGCATGTTCATGCACCTACATGGTTCTCTGCAGCCAAAGGATCATGGTCTTGCACCTACATGGTTATCAGCAGCCAATGGGGAATAATCATGCACCGCATGGTTATCTGCAGCCAATAGGGAATGGTCATGTACCTACATGATTATCTGCACCCAATGGGGCATGGTCTTGCACCTACATGGTGATTTGCAGCCAATGGGGCATGGTCTTGCACCTTCATGGTTATCTGCAGCCAAAGGTGCATGGTCTTGCATCGACATGGTTATCGGCAGCCAATGGGGTACATGCCTTCACCTGCATGACTGTCTGTAGCCTATGGGGAACAGACTTACATGTACATGGTTATGTGCAGCCAATGGGGCATGGTCATGTACCTACATGGTTATCTGCAGCCAATGAGGCTTGGTCTTGTACCTACATGGTTATCTGCAGCCAATGAGGCTTGGTCTTGTACCTACATGGTTATCTGCAGCCAATGGGGCAAGGTCTTGCACCTACATGGTTATCTGCAGCCAATGGGGCACAGTCGTGCACCTACATGATTATCTGCAGCCAATGGGGCATGGTCTTACACCTACATGTTATCTGCAGCCAATGAGGCATGGTCATGCACCTACATGTTTATCTGCAGCCAATGTGGCATGGTCTTACACCTACATGTTATCTGCAGCCAATGAGGCATGGTCATGCACCTCCATGTTTATCTGCAGCCAATGGGGCATAGTCGTGCACCTACATGGTTATCTGCAGCCAATAGGGAATGGTCGTGCACCTTCATGGTTATCTGCAGCCAATGGGGCATGGTCTTGCACTTACATGGTTATCTGCAGATAAAGTCCTTTCATCTACATGGTTATCTGCAGCCAATGGGACATGGTCTTGCACCAAATTTGTTATCTGCAGCCAATGGGACATGGTCTTGCACCTGCATGGTTATCTGCAGATAAAGGGGCATGGTTTTGCACCGACATGGTTATCTGTAGCCAATGAGGCATGGTCTTGCACCTACATGGTTATCTGTAGCCAATGGGGCATGGTCTTGCACCTAAATGTTATTTGCTGCCTATGAGGCATGGTCTTGCACCTACATCATAATCTGCAGTCAATGGGACATGGTCTTGCACCTACATGGCCGTCTGCAGCCAATGGGAAGATAGTCTTGCACCTACATGGTTATCTGCAGCCAATGGGGCATGCTCTTACACCTCCATGTTATTTGCAACCAATGGGGTATGGTCTTGCACCGACATGGTTATCTGTAGCCAATGGGGCATGGTCTTGCACCCGGATGGTTATCTGCAGCCAATGGGGCATGGTCTTGCACCTACATGGTTACCGGCAGCCAATGGGGCATGGTCTTACACCTACATGGTATCTGCCGCCAACAGGGCATGGTCTTGCACCTCCATGGTTATCAGCAGCCAAAGGGGCATGGTCTTGCACCTACATGGGTATCTGCAGCCAATGGGGCACGATCACGCACCTCCATGTTATCTGCAGCCAATGGGGCATGGTCTTGCACCTATATGGCCGTTTGCAGTCCGTGGGGCACATGCCTGCACCGACATGACTGTCTGTAGCCATTGGAGATCAGGCTTGCACCTAAATGCTGATCAGCAGCCAATGGGGCATGGTCTTGCAGCTACATCCATATCTGTAGCCAATGGGGCATGGTCTTGCACCTACATGTTATCTGCAGCCAATGAGGCGTGGTCTTGCACCTACATGGTTATCTGAAACCAATGGGGCATGCTCTTGTACCTGCATGGCCAACTGATGCCAATGGGCATGGTCTTGCACCTACATGGTTATCTGCAGCCAAAGGTGCATGGTTTGCATCGACAAGGTTATCTGCAGGCAATGGGGTACATGCCTTCACCTGCATGACTGTCTGACGCCTATGGGGAACAGACTTACATGTACATGGTTATGTGCAGCCAATGGGGCATGGTCTTGCACCTACATGGTTATCTGCAGCAAATCGGGCATGGTCTTGCACCTACATGGTTATCTGTAGCCAATGGGGCATGGTCATGCACCCGCATGGTTATCTGCAGCCAATGAGGCATGGTCGTGCACCTCCATGATTATCTGCAGCCAATGGGGCATGTTTTTGCACCGACATGTTATCTGCAGCCTATGAGGCATGGTTTTGCACCTGCATGGTTATCTGCAGTCAATGGGACATGGTCTTGCACCTACATGGCCGTCTGCAGCCAATGGGAAGATAGTCTTGCACCTACATGGTTATCTGCAGCCAATGGGGCATGCTCTTACACCTCCATGTTATTTGCAGCCAATGGGGTATGGTCTTGCACCTACATGGTTATCTGCAGCCAATGGGGCATGGTCTTGCACCTACATGGTTACCTGCAGCCAATGGTGCATGGTCTTACATCGACATGGTTTCTGCAGCCAACGGGGCATGGTCTTGCACCTTCATGGTTATCAGCAGACAAAGGGGCATGGGCTTGCACCTACATGGTTATCTGCAGCCAATGGGGCAAGACCTTGCACCTACATGGTTAACAGCAGCCAATGGGGCATGATCATGCACCTCAATGTTATCTGCAGCCAATGGGGCATGGTCTTACACCTAGATGGCCGTTTTCAGTCTGAGGGGCACAGGCCTACACCGACATGACTGTGTGTAGCCTTTGGAGATCAGGCTTGCACCTCCATGTTTATCTGCAGCCAATGGGGCATAGTCGTGCACCTACATGGTTATGCACCTATATGGCCATTTGCAGTCTGTGGGGCACAGGCCGACACCGACATGACTGTCTGTAGCCATTGGAGATCAGGCTTGCACCCGCATGGTTATCTGCAGCCAATGGGGCAAGGTCTTGCACCTACATGGTTATCTGTAGCCAATGAGGCGTGGTCTTGCACCTACATGGTTATCTGCAGCCAATGGGGCATGGTCTTGCACCGGCATGGTTATCTGCAGCCAATTGGGCATGGTCTTACACCTACATGTTATCTTCAGCCAATGAGGCATGATCGTGCACCTCCATGTTTATCTGCTGCCGATGATGCATGGTCTTGCACTTACATGGTTATCTGCAGTCAATGGGACATGGTCTTGCACCTGCATGGCCGTCTGCAGCCAATGGGAAGATAGTCTTGCACCAACATGGTAATGTGCAGCCAATGTGGCCTGCCCTTACACCTCCATGTTATTTGCAGCCAATGGGGTATGGTCTTGCACCTACATGGTTATCTGTAGCCAATGGGGCATGGTCTTACACCCGGATGGTTATCTGCAGCCAATGGGGCATGGTCTTGCACCTACATGGTTACCTGCAGCCATTGGGGGCATGGTCTTGCACCCTCATGGTTATCAGTACCAAAGGGACATGGTCTTGCACCTACATGGTTATCTGCAGCCAATGGGGCAAGGCCTTGCACCTATATGGTTAACAGCAGCCAATAGGGCATGTTCATGCACCTCCATGTTATCTGCAGCCAATGGGGCATGGTTTAGCACCTATATGGCCATTTGCAGTCTGTGGGGCACAGGCCGACACCGACATGACTGTCTGTAGCCATTGGAGATCAGGCTTGCATCTGCATGGTGATCAGCAGCCAATGGGGCATGTTCTTGCAGCTGCATCCATATCTGTAGCCAATGGGGTATGGTCTTGCACCAACATGTTATTTGTAGCCAATGGGGAACAGGCTTACATGTACATGGTTATCTGTAGCCAATGGGGCATGGTCTTGCACCCGCATCGTTATCTGCAGATAAAGGGGCATGGTCCTGCACCTACATGGCCGTCTGCAGCCAATAGGGCATGGTCTTGCATCTACACGGTTATCTGCAGATAAAGGGGCATGGTCTTGCACCTGCATGGTTATCTGCAGCCAATGGGACATGGTCTTGCACCTACATGGTTATCTGCAGCCAATGGGGCATGCTCTTACACCTCCATGTTATTTGCAGCCAATGGAGTGTGATCTTGCACCGACATGGTTATTTGTAGCCAATGGGGCATGGTCTTGCACCTACATGGTTATCTGCAGCCAATGGGGCAAGGCCTTGCACCTACATGGTTAACAGCAGCCAATGGGGCATGATCATGCACCTCCATGTTATGTGCAGCCAATAGGGCATGGTCTTGCACCAATATGGCGGTTTGCAGTCTGTGGGGCACAGACCTACACCGACATGACTGTCTGTAGCCATTGGAGATCAGGCTTGCACCTACATGGTGATCAGCAGCCAATGGGGCATGGTCTTGCAGCTACATCCCTATCTGTAGCCAATGGGGCATGGTCTGGCATCGACATGTTATCTGCAGCCAATGAGGCGTGGTCTTGCACCTACATGGTTATCTGAAACCAATTGGGCATGCTCTTGCACCTGCATGGCCATCTGATGCCAATGGGCATGGTCTTGCACCTACATGGTTATCTGCAGCCAAAGGTGCATGGTCTTGCATCGACATGGTTATCTGCAGCCAATGGGGTACATGCCTTCACCTGCATTACTGTCTGTAGCCTATGGGGAACAGACTTACATGTACATGGTTATCTGTAGCTAATGGGGCATGGTCTTGCACCCGCATGGTTATCTGCAGCCAATGGGGCATGGTCATGTACCGACATGGTTATCAGCAGCCAAATTGGCATGGTCTTGCACCTACATGGTTATCTGCAGCCAATGGGGCAAGGCCTTGCACCTACATTGTTAACAGCAGCCAATGGGGCATGATCATGCACCTCCATGTTTTCTGCAGCCAATGGGGCATGGTCTTGGACCTAAATGGCCGTTTGCAGTCTGTGGGGCACAGGCCTACACCGACATGACTGTCTGTAGCCAATGGAGATCAGGCTTGCACCTACATAGTGATCAGCAGCCAATGGGGCATGGTCTTGCAGCTACATCCATATCTGTAGCCAATGGGGCATGGTCTTGCACCTACTTGTTATCTGCAGCCAATGAGGCGTGGTCTTGCACCTACATGGTTACCTGCAGCCAATGGGGTACATGCCTTCACGGACATGACTATTTGTAGCCAATGGGGAACAGACTTACATGTACATGGTTATCTGCAGCCAATGGGGCATGGTCTTGCACCCGCATCGTTATCTGCAGATAAAGGGTCGTGGTCCTGCACCTACATGGTTATCTGCTGCCAATAGTGCATGGTCTTGCATCTACATGGTTATCTGCAGCCAATGGGACATGGTCTTGCACCTGCATGGTTATCTGCAGTAAATGGGACATGGTCTTGCACCTACATGGCTGTCTGCAGCCAATGGGAAGATAGTCTTGCACCTACATGGTTATCTGCAGCCAATGGGGCATGGTCCTGCCCCTGTGGAAGTGAGCAGAAAGGCATGGCACTATGCTTGATGGGAAATTTAGCCAAGTTAGGAATAAAAGCTTGTTTTTTTGTAGGACAAGGAAATAGATCAGCAGAATTCAGCATCTGTATTTGTGTAGTCACGCCGGCAGGCTGCAGGCAGTTAATCACACCCCTTACTGGCAATAGACTTTAGAATAGACTGGACATAGGTAGATTGTGCAATGATATTAAGAACACGATGGGCTGTTAACCTTAATAATAAGTATGTTAAACGAACAGAATGTACTGCTCAATAAATGGTTTAACAAAGAGGTATAGCACGAAGCTGAGTTATATCGCACTGATTGGTTGAACAAGGAGGTATAGCATGAATCCTAAATGTATAAACGATAGTATCTGTAACACGAGGGCACTTACTCTGGTGGACCCGACAGACTCTGTTGGAGTCAGTACCGCTGTACCAGACTATGTCCGCCGGCTAGTGCGCAAATAAAGTAATTGCTTTTAAATGGTGTCGAGACTTCTTTACCTATACAGGTCTGAACCAATTCTTACATTTGGCGCTGCGAGCAGGGTCCCAATATATGGTTGACCCGCCGCAGGGAGACTGAGTTAGTGGTGAACCAGCAATTGCGATCGATCATAACAGACGGGGCCACAAGGTAAGGCTTTAATCTTGGTCTCTTATTGACTGACTGTAATTCTGGTTCATCCCTCATCTTCTTGCGAGGTCGGCCGTTGACGGGACCCTGTCAAAAGATAGGTGAGAAGTAGAGAGGCAACGTTCCTCTCAGGGTTATCAAAGGGCGGGTTCGAGTCCCCCCTCTTGTAAGGGTTCGAGTCCCTTACCGTGTGTTTTTTTTGTCCTCAAAGGGCGGGTTCGAGTCCCCCCTCTTGTAAGGGTTCGAGTCCCTTACCGTGTGTTTTTTTTGTCCTCAAAGGGCGGGTTCGAGTCCCTTACGTTATTAATTTTAGCTTCATTGTGGAAGTTTTGTTTAAAATTTCAAATGTGTAAAAACAAGTTACTGTCTTTGATATGACTGTGAGAATGTTGGAAGCTTCCGCGAATGAATTGAATATCTGGGATGTACAGCTTGTGTTCTGTGGAACTTGTGTTCTGTAAAACTGACTGTCATTAACTCTTTGTTGTCTGGCTTTAATGTTGAAAGCATGAGTCTATTAAGTTGTTTGGAATTGAATGAGTGTGAAAAGTGATTGTTGAGTGTGTTCATTTCGATTTAAGATTGTGCACCCAGGAATGGGATCTAAAATTGAATTATATTTTAAGTTAAAGTTTTATTTTTTAATTGGTTTTGCAACTGTGAAAAGGCAATGAACGATTTTCTAAGAGATAAGCTTCAGCCTTGAAGGTCTGAAGATGTCTGGCAGAAATCCAATTTGAAGTTTAAAACATTGCTTTAATTGGAAACTCTGCTATCGTTTTATTTTGCAGTCTAAACTTGAAGACATGTTTTACTGACTGTTTTTAAGCAGCAAATGTCAAAAGATTGAATATAACAATATCAAGGGAGACAATATTAAGCAAAGGAGATAATGGGAAAGATTAAAGTTTGTGTAAGGAGCTGGTGTTAAGTCTTTTGTTGTAAGAATGTTAAATAACTTTTTCTTTAGTTCTTGGTTTTATTACAGTCATTTGAAAAGGCGCCTGAAGAAAGAACAAGAAAAATGACGTAATTTACCTATCTTTTAAAAAGCACGTGCTGTTCTGTTCTGTTCTGTGTGTAGTTAATAAGTAGTATAAGTTAATAACTCTGAATTAAATTAATACTGTTAAGGTTAATTGACTTGTTTAGTTAAAAAAAAACTGGAAACGTCATTTGCAACCACAATGAACTTTCAAGTTTAGCATGTCGAGTTTTGGGGGAGTCTTAAGTTCCGGACATAGGACTCATATAACATTGGCAGTTTTGATTTTTAAATATTTATTGCAGTGAATTGGAATTTGGAATCATCTTTGTTAAAAAAAAAACATTCCTGGCATTAGAAACCTTTTATAAAAGATGAAAAAAAAAATGTGAAAACAATTGCAGTTTGATCTAAAATGCTGTCTTTCCTGATGGAGATGTTTTCCTTTGAAGTTGATAATGTTATTAATGATTTTGTTGTTTTCAAATCCTAAGGATACCAAAAGGATAGAGAAAAAAAAAGTTTAAAATGCAGTTCTTTTCGATCAGAAAAGAAAGGTTACGTAAAGTGACGAAGCTGAGAATGTTTTGCTCCACCCCCTTGGAGACAAACAAAGAACTTAACCCGCTGCTGCTTTTTGCATTGCTGAGAGTCAAATTTATACATATTGGACATTGTTAAATTTTACATTTCTAAATTGACAGTTGATAAAAGTGGACCACGTAGTTCAATGGTTGGCCTTGCGTTGACAGAGGTAGATGATGATTTAGACAATTGGACTATGAATCAGACTAAACACTCTGACAAAAGCAAGCAAGCCTGTCTCTGAAAAACCAATGCCAACTATCCAAGACGTCATAAGGTTACAGGAGGACGCTCCTGATGCTGTTAAACAATTGTGGGAAAAACTGGGTTGTAAATATGATTTTGTATCTTGTTTATGGACCACACCAGCAAATCAGACTTGTATGCCTGATGCGCTGGCCTTGTGGGTTATTGAATGTGTACACTTTGCAACTCATTGTGGAGCCCAAGGGACCAGCGATTTACTGTTGGCCACTTGGTGGCACCCCAAAATCCAGATGCTGGCTCAAAACATAATTAATCGGTGTTTTATTTGCCTGCAGCATAATACCGGCAAGGGAATCCAAAGTGAATTGGGAAAAACCCCTCTGCCCAGTGGTCCCTTCGAAACGCTCCAAATGGATGACATTGAGTTGGAAAGATGTCAGTGTTATAAATATGTAAATATGTGTTAGTGATTATTGATGTGTTTAGTAAGTGGATCGAGGCTTTATCCAACCACTGATAACAAAGCCGCTACTGTGAAAGTTTTAATGAGAGAAATCATTCCCAGATATGGGATACCGGCTCAGTTAAGTTCTGATAACGGACCCCACTTCATTGGTCAGATCAACAAGGAATTCTGCCTTCAACTGGGAATACGCCAGCAGTTGCATTGTGCATATAGGCCACAGGCCGCTGGACTAGTTGAAAGAAGCAATCAGACTCTTAAAACAAAGCTGGCTAAACTAAAAGCAGAAACTGTGCTAACATGGCTTACATTACTCCCCATCGCCCTATTTCAGATGCGGGGGTTATGCCAGCAGGACCAGCTCGACTCTCTCCCGCAGAGGTCATTTATGGAAAGCCCATACGAGCCCCCTGGAACCAGGATGTTTCCAAATCGGTCCAGTTTCACCATATGATAGAAGAAATGACCAATGACATCTTATCCCTGACTAAAGCCCTAAAGGAACTCCATTCACGGGTCAAGATGGCCCACCACGATCTACCCTTACTGACTGGCCCGTCCAAAATACAACCTGGAAGTTATGTAATGATCAAAAACTGAGTAAGAAAAGGGTTGGAGCCTCGATAGGAAGGGCCCTTTCAGGTCCTACTCACCACGCCCACTGCAGCTAAAATTGAAGGGAGGAGTGCTTGGGTCCACCTGCACCACTGTAAGATTGTTAGCCAATAAATTATTAAGAAAGATTGTTAACCTACTCCTATCCCCAGCACTGTTCCCTACAGGTATTAAAAGGCGATGAAGATGAAGATGAAGACCATCCATGGTTATGATCGGAATCCTCTCGGCAGAAGGGATGAGAAACGCCTGTCGTCGCAACCAGCCTCAAGACATCTTCCACCTGTGCCAGGATGATGTCCTCCGTTGCCCCCATCCACGGAGACAAGGAGTCGGCTCATGGAACGTGACGGGATTGGCCGAAAACGATGGACTGCTGAGGCGACCCAACCAATCTAAACGATTGAAAGGACAATTTGTATGGACACTGCCTTGTTTCCGGACTAAGTGTAAATTTGATTTTGTATGCAAAAGGGCCACCCAAGCAAAGGGAAGACCATGCCGGACAGAGAGGGAAGTTAGGGAAACAGAAGGGAATCTTGAGGAAAGACAAGGGAGTGATAGGCCCGGAAGGAAGCGTAGTCCACCAGAAAATACCCTCTCATCCCTCTTGACCCAGAGGGAGAATACCACACTAACAAAAACCATGAATCTCTTTCTCCGAACTCACCGATGCCTGCATGGGCCAGGACAAATTGTCTGTCATCTGGATTCCTTATCTGTGGCACAATTGTTTTCAGTCTCGCCGCTATGGGGGCGCACTGAGAGAGTGGTTAACTGCTAACATGACACGTTGATGCCAGACCAGGTCACTATCCCTTATGACTCCGATTCAGCCCCTCCGGCAAACTGCCTTCCCCTTCCCTGGGACAACTCCCATTTACATGATGGCATGATTGCTAACTACAAATATTTACCCAGGAATTTTACCAACAATACGGACTCACGGTCCTATGAGAATTGCTTCCACGGGAAAGGGTATGGGTGCATGCCGGTGGATATAAAAAAAAACATAACATGCCTGTACACCACCTGTACTGATTGGCGATGTAGGGTAACTCGGGACTCGGGCCAATGCATCTGCTAAGACACGACCTGTATCCCGCCGACTGCGGGCCTCCAAGTACTCTGTGGCCAAGCGAACGGCTCCCACATGGTCATCAAAGACAACTCATTCCCCATTACCTCGGACTCACAGTGGATCTCGGAGAATTGGAGGGATTGGGCCACAGGAGGATCCCTGGTGAACACCTATGCCGGCTGCAATCACAGCTTATATACAGACAAAGGATATTTCTTCTTCTTTAATGGTACAGCCACCAACATCTTATCACCTCCATTCCCGCGACAAGTCGCCATCGGAACCCTGGTCCCCACCATGGTATCCTGCCCCTCAAAATGGAACCCTCACAACAGGTTGGTGTACCGGGAGGCATCAGCAGAGTTTTGCGAAAACTGGAAGAAACCCCCAATCTTGGGACCAACCCGAGGACATTCGGCAGGATGGGGGATTCTCAGTATGATTACGATAGGAGGCGTAGGGGGTGGCTTAGCTGCTAACAACCGTAATTACTTGATCTGTGGCCTTACCATCCTGGGGAATGCAACATTGGGAGCTCTTAAGGCGATAACGGAGGAATTGTCCGAGTTGAGATTGTTTACCATGCAAAACCGGTATGCCCTTGACTACCTACTAGCCCGCAAAGGAGGGGAATGTGCAATAGTAAAAGGGAAATGCATCATGGGAGTCCGGGATCAAACCGCGAACATTACTAAATTTATGAATCATATTCGAGACCAACTACATGATCTGAAAGACCCTGGCTCCTGGGGAATGTGGGGATTCGGGGGATGGACAGATTGGATCATAAGCATGGCCATGTATTTGGTTGTTGGGATCATTTGCATCTTTACAGGCATAGCCATTCTCAAAGGCGTCCTGGGACGAATGCAGGCAGCTATGGAACAAATAGGTGCCCCAAGAATCCTAATGGTACGCACTCACGAACCAACCACCGGCGATGCAGAGCTACAGCAAGAAATGGAGTTACAACCGAAAATCCTATTGGATGACGACGAATAGGACAGTAGGGACTGGTACCCTCCGGGTGTTGAAGGCTGTTTCTAGACAAATAGAGACCATCAAAGGCACCTAGGTGGGATCAAGAGAAGGATTCTTAAAAGGGTTTTGAAGAATCATAGGGGGGGGCAGTGAGAACAGAATTTTAGATTTTAGAAATTTTAGATTTTAGAATTTGTAAGAACAGGATTATATGGGGACATTTAAGATGAAATAATTAATCAATCATGTATAGCTAACAGTGCTGCAGGGAGGGACAGCTTATCAGTAATGACTTCATAATTTCAGGGCTGCAGAGGCAACTGATCAGCAGAGAGAAGGTTATCATAGAATGATAAAAGGAGGGAATGTGGAAGTGAGCAGAAAGGCATGACACTATGCTTGATGGGAAATTTAGCCAAGTTAGGAATAAAAGCTTGTTTTTTTGTAGGACAAGGAAATAGATCAGCAGAATTCAGCATCTGTATTTGTGTAGTCACGCCGGCAGGCTGCAGGCAGTTAATCACACCCCTTACTGGCAATAGACTTTAGAATAGACTGGACATAGGTAGATTGTGCAATGATATTAAGAACACGATGGGCTGTTAACCTCAGTAATTAGTATGTAAAACGAACAGAATGTACTGCTCAATAAATGGTTTAACAAAGAGGTATAGCACGAAGCTGAGTTATATCGCACTGATTGGTTGAACAAGGAGGTATAGCATGAATCCTAAATGTATAAACGATAGTATCTGTAACACGAGGGCACTTACTCTGGTGGACCCGACAGACTCTGTTGGAGTCAGTACTGCTGTACCAGACTATGTCCGCCGGCTAGTGCGCAAATAAAGTAATTGATTTTAAATGGTGTCGAGACTTCTTTACCTATACAGGTCTGAACCGATTCTTACACCCCTACATGTCTTTCTGCAGCCAATGTACACAGGCTTACTCGTACATGGTTATCTGCAGCCAATGGGGTATGGTCATGCACTGACATGGTTATCTGCAGCCAATGGGGCATGGTCTTGCACCTACATGTCTGTCTGCAGCCAATGGGGCATGGTCTTGCACCTACATTGTTATCTGCAGCCTATGGGGCATGAGCTTGCCCCTACATGTTTGTCTACAGTAAATGTGCACAGACCTGCACCTACCTGACTGTCAACAGCTAATGGGACATGTTCTTGCATCTACATGACTGTCAACCGTCAATGGGATATGGCCTGACACCTACATGGCTCTCTACAGCCAATGGGGCATTTACTTGTCTATACATGGCCGTCTGCAGCCAATGGGGCACAGGCTTACACCTGCGTGGCTGTCTGCAGCCAATGGGACTAGGCCTTGCACCTACACAGATTTTTGCAGCCAATGGGACATGTTCCTGCACCTACATGGTTGACTGTGGCCCATTAGACAGCTTCTGAATCATTTGTTTTCACTCCTTGTTTCACATAACTTCCTCAAAGCAAAAGTCATTTTCCATTTATTGCCCATCCTTAGTTGCCCTGAGAAAGTCATGATATTGGGCCTTCCCCTTGAAGCACTGGTAGTGGTTTGATGAAAGAGAAAGGCTATCTGAGGGAATATTACGGTCAACCACATTGGTATGGGACAATAAATGAAATTTCTTCCCATCCCTTCTCCTCTCTCCACTCCGCTCCCCACCCTTCCTTCCGTCCCTTCCTCCCTTCATTCCTCCCTTCCTTCCTGTCTTCCCTCCTTCCTTTCCACTCTTTCTTCCCATGCACCCTTCCTTCTCACTCTTCCTTCCTAACTTTCCTTTCTTCCTTTCCACCCTTCCTCCCTTCCCATCCTTCCATTCCCTCCTTCCTTCCTTCACTTACTTACTTCCTTCCTTCCTTCCTTCCTCCCTTCCTTCCTTCCTTCCTACCCTTCCATCCTTTTCTCCTATCCTTCCAACCCTTCCTTCCTATTCTCCCACCTCTATGTACTTCTTTCCCTCCCACCCTTCCTTCCTTCCTCCCTCCTATCCTTCCTTCCACTCTTCCTTCCCACTCTTTCTTTCCCCTTTCTTCCTTCATACCCTTCCATCCTTCCCTCCCATTCTTCCTTTCTTCCTTCCTTCCTTTCTTCCCTCCCACATTTCCCTTCCTCCCCACCCTTCCTTCCCTTCCTATATTTTCTTTCCTTCCTTCCTTCCCTCCTTCCTTTCCTCCCACCATTCCTTACTTCTTTCCCTCCCACCCTTCCTTCCTTTCTTCTTTCCTTTCTTCCCTTCCCTTCCTCCATCTCCACCCTTCCTCCCCACACTTCCTTCCCTTCCTTTATTTTTTTTCTTTCTTTCCTTCCTTCCTTCCTTCCTTTCCTTCTTTATTTCTTTTGGCTGTGTGGAGCAGTTCCTAAAGGAAGCAGGATGAACAGGGAGAGGACTAGGTGCAGAATGAAGAACTGGCAGATGATGAGGCATTGGCTGTGAAAAAATTGCTGCTGGGTTAACACAGGAGACTTTCCCTTGACTTAACCCATTCCATGGATTTTCCTGTCTACATCTCCCTCATTCCATGGATCGTCCTATCTACATCATCCTCACTCCATGGACATTCCTGTCGACATCACTTCCATTCCATGGATAGTCCTATCTGCATCTTCCCTATTTCATGGAAAAATCCTGTGACATCTCCAGCATTCCAGATATAGTCCTACCTACACTTCCCCATTCCATGTTGTATCTTGTCCTGAATACATCTCCCTCTGTACCATAGTTAACCCAGTCTGCACCTCAACTCTGCCATGATAGTCCTGTGACATCTCTACCATTCCACGAATAGTTCTGTCTGAATCCCCCAATTCCATGCCCTCCTAATTTAACCCTTTTAGCCCTGGTATCTTTCTGGTGAATTTGTGGTGCACTAATATATCCTCTCTGAGATGCAATGCCCAGACTGACTGCCTATTTCTCTCTCACATACACATAGCATTTTTGGTATTGATTAGCTCTGTCTTGACAGGAAAGGGTTAAATTTGTGTCAGCGCCAGATCAGTGAAGTAAAATGTGAAATAAAACGGTTGGTCTTTAGATAAGGAGCCTGAGCTTTTATTATCGAGTATGTTATACAATCTTTATATTAGATCAACAAGGGACAACTGCACACTGTGGTTATGTTACTGGACTAATAATTCAGAAAATGTGAGTTCAGTTTACACCAGAGCAGTTGGAGAATTTGTATTCAGTTTAAAAATTCTCAGATTAAAAAGCCGATATCAGTATTGACCAGATTGGCTTAAAAAACCCAACAGGTTCACGAAAGTCCTTTAAGGAAAGGAAACCTGTTGTCTAAAACAAGTCTGGCTGACATGCCGAACAACATGGTGAACTCTGAACTGCCCTCTGAAGTGGCCTAACAAGGCAATAGTTTTATCAACCCACTACCCGAGGTTCAAGAGAAAGGTTCACCACCACCTTCTCGAGCTAACTATGGATGGGAACTAGCCCAAGTATTAATATATAAAAGAATACTAACTGCAGGCAGTACCATACTGTCACTGGGTAAACATTATAGTGTAATGAAATGGGTGCAGAGATTGACCTATCACTTCCTCCCAGGTAGTCCTTAAGCCCACAGAGCTCTGAGATCGAGCTGAGCTTGGTTCTTACTTTCTACCAACTGTGAGGAGTTTAATTGTCTAAGAATCCCAGATTGGTGGGAAGGCCTATCTTTGTAGAGTTCCTTAACCTCAGGGAGCTGGAGGACATGGAGGAAGGAGACCCATGGGCAGACAGGTTGTATCTGAGGTGATCCATTACACAGGAGACAGATTTACAGTTTCTGGAGGTACATCTTGGTCGCATGCTTCAGCTGTGTAGAGCTCTAGTTAAACCTCATCTGGAGTAGAATCAAAGAATCATAGAAAGTTTAAAGCACAGAAGGAGGCCACTCGGCCCATTGTGTCTGTGCTGGCTGAAAAACGATCCACCCATTCTGAGCCCGCCTTCCAGCCTTTGGTCTGTAGCCCTGCAGATTACGGCACTTGTGGTGCAAATCCAGACTTCTTTTGAATGAATTGAGGGTCTCTGCCTCAACTACCCTTCTGGGCAGTGAGTTCCAGACCCTCACCACCCTCTGGGTGAAAAAGTTTTTCCTCATCTCTACCAATCACTTGAAATCTATGCCCCCTCATCACTGACCTCTCTGCTCAGGTGAATAGGCCCTTCACTTTAGTTGTGGCCTAACCAATAAGTTCCAGAATAACCTCCCTGCTCTTATATTCCATACCTCAGCTAATAAAGTATTATGTTCAGTTACAGGTGCCTTCCTCAGAAAGGATATACTGGCCTTGGAGGCAGTGCAGTGCAGATTCACCCAGAATGAGGGTTAAATTATGAGATAAGGTTGCATGGAATAGGCTTGTATTCTACTGAGTGTAGAAGACTAAGGAATGATCGAATTGAGGTGGTTAAAATGATAAGGAGATTTGATACAGCCGATAGGGAGAAACTATTTCCTCTGGTGGGAGTTCAGAACATGGGGCATAACTTTAAAATTAGATCGAAACTGTTCAGGGGTGATGTCAGAAAGCATGTCACACAAAGGGTATGGAAATCTGGAATTCTCTTTCCCAATGGGTGGGTGCTGGGGAACAAATGGAGATTTCAATACTGAGAATGATAGATTTTCCTTAGGTAAAGTTAGGCTATCAAGGCATATGGAGTAAAAGCAGATAAATGGAGTTGAGATACAGATCAGCCATAATTTAATTAAATGGTGGAACAGGCATGAGGGGCTGAATGGTCTCCTCTTGATCCTAAGCTCCAAAATACGCCAAGCCAAGGAGCATGTAACAAACATAATATAATAATCATGGGGGACTTTGATCTTCATAAATATTGGGCAAAGCAAATTGGCAAAGATAGCCTGGCGGATGGGTTCATTGAGTGTATTTGGTGCAGCCTGAGCATTGGGAGAGTTTTAGAAATTCAGCAAAGGCTGACCAAAAAATTGATAAAAATGGAAAAAAAATAGAGGATAGCAAACTAGCAAGAAATATAAAAAACAGTTGGTAAGCGCTTTGAAAGTATTTAAAAAGGAAAAGAGTAGCAAAACTAAACATTAGTTCCTTAGCTGCTGAAGTGGGAGAAATTATAATGGGAAATAAAGAAATAGCAGAGATGTTAAACAACTATTTTGTATCTGCCTTCACAGTGCACAAAAACCCTGTCAAAAATAGCGAGGAACCAAGAATCTAATAAGAATGAGGAAATTAAAGGAATTAATATCAGAAGAGGAAAAGTACTGGAGAAACTAATGGGACCAAAACCTAATAAATCCCCTGGACTTGATGGCCTACATTATAGAGTTCTAAAAGAGGTGACTGTAGTGATAGTGGATGCATTGGCTGCGATTTTCCAAAATTCCCAAGATTTTGGAACAGTTCTGATGGATTGGAAGGTTGCAAATGTAACATTGCTTTTCAAGAAAGGAGGAAGAGCAATTAGTCTGACATCAGTCATTGGGAAGATGGTAGAATCTATTATTAAGGATATGTTAATCATAATCTGATTAGGCAGTGCCAACACGGTTTTATTAGAGATTTTTAGGATGTAACTAACAGGCTAGATAAAGGGGAACATGAGGATGTAATAGATATTGACTTCTAAATAGTTGTTTGATAGTTCAGAACTTGAAAATTGCTGAAAATAGAGATACGTTGTCGAAGCTTTTCATCTTGCATTCATCAGGACAATCCACAAGAATAACCATGCTTCTCCTGTATGAGAAGAGAGTGTTGATTGGTTGGCAAGTGAACTCTGATTGGTAGAGGCGTTGCAATGGAGAATATACCAGTTTACGGTGACTGACAGTTAACTGCCAAGCTTTGTTTGAATTTAAACCAGGCAGCTTGACTCTCATTGGTCAAGGCATTGCCCTGAAGAATAAACCAGCGAATGGCTGTCACTTATTTTGTTTAGCTGAAACAGGCACAATGTGTGTACATGTTCTTTCTGTCTGCAAAGAACAGGGCCCTGTGTATTAATATATGTAGCTTCCAATATGCTCAAATGCTCCACACTGTGAGCCCAACTGACAATCTTAAATTGGTTGTCAGCATAATTCTCAGCACACTAAGGATTATTTAGCAAATGTTGTCCAATCGTGGAATCACATCTAATCTTGGACGCTGTGTTTTGAGTTTTGCAAGCACGGGCTGGTTGGGTATGGCCTGTACCTTGCCCGTTGCAAACTGCAGAAGGGACAAAAACAAGAAATGCTGGAATCACTCAGCAGGTCTGGCAGCATCTGTGGAAAGAGAAGCAGAGTTAACGTTTCGGGTCTGTGACCCTTCTTCGGAACTGACAAATATTAGAAAAGTCACAGATTATAAACAAGTGAGGTGGGGGTTGGGCAAGAGATAACAAAGGAGAAGGTGCAGATTGGACCAGGCCACATAGCTGACCAAAAGGTCACGGAGCAAAGGCAAACAATATGTTAATGGTGTTTTGAAAGACAAAGCATTAGTACAGATTAGGTGTGAATATACTGAATATAGAACATCAGCAAGTGCAAACCTGAAGAAAAACAACCTGAAAAAAACAGTGGGTAAGCAAACTGAACAAACTAAGATGAAATGAAATAAATGCAAAAAATTTAAAAAGGAATGCAAAAAAAAGGAAGAAAAAAAATAACTAAAAATGACTAAAAATGAAAGTAAAGTGGGGGGCTGTCATGCTCTGAAATTATTGAACTCAATGTTCAGTCCGGCAGGCTGTAGTGTGCCTAATCGGTAGATGAGATGCTGTTCCTCGAGCTTGCGTTGATGTTCACTGGAACACTGCAGCAATCCCAGGACAGAGATGTGAGCATGAGAGCAGGGGGGAGTGTTGAAATGGCAAGCAACCGGAAGCTCAGGGTCCTGCTTGCGGACTGAGTGGAGATGTTCCGCAAAGCGGTCACCCAGTCTGCGCTTGGTCTCCCCAATGTAGAGGAGACCACACTGTGAGCAGCGAATACAGTATACTACATTGAAAGAAGTACAAGTAAATCGCTGCTTCACCTGAAAGGAGTGTTTGGGGCCTGGGATAGTGAGGAGAGAGGAGGTAAATGGGCAGGTATTACACCTCCTGCGATTGCAAGGGAAGGTGCCCTGGGACGGGGACGAGGTGGTGGGGGTAATGGAGGAGTGGACCAGGGTGTCGCGGAGGGAACGATCCCTTCGGAATGCTGACAGGGGAAGGGAGGGGAAGATGCGACTGGTAGTGGCATCACGCTGGAGGTGGCGAAAATGGCGGAGGATGATCCTTTGGATATGGAGGCTGGTGGGATGAAAAGTGAGGACAAGGGGAACCCTGTCACGGTTCTGGGAGGGAGGGGAAGGGGTGAGGGTAGAGGTGCGGGGAATGGGTCGGACACGGTTGAGGGCCCTGTCAACCACAGTGGGGGGAAAATCCTCGGTTGAGGAAAAAGGAGGTCATATCAGAAGCACCGTCATGGAAGGTAGCATCATCAGAGCAGATGCGTCGGAGACGGAGAAACTGGGAGAATGGAATGGAGTCCTTGCACACACTGGACCTCTCTCTCCAGCAGCACCGCCTCACCTTATCTCAAAGCTGTTCTACTCCGCAGTTTCATCTCATCTTACGTCTCATCCGACGCATTAACAAAAAACTTTTTTTCTTCCTTTCAGGTGTTAAGGAACGCAAGCTCCAGCAGCTGATGGGGACTAATGCCCCTCCAGATCCTCCTTCCGCTTCACTTCCCTCTGACCCCACCCCTTCTGATCTGACCCCTTGCCGTGTATTCACTATACCCTCTGACCTCCCCCTCTCTGATGCTGAGCGTTCTGTACTCAGCAAAGGACTCAGTTTTATCCCCTTACGCCCCCACCTCAATGAATTTCGCGCTCGGCATGACGTTGAGCTCTTCTTCCGTCGCCTCCGCCTCCGGGCTCACTTCTTTGACCAGGAGTCCTCCCCCCGACCAGCAGACCCATTCACCCGCCTCCAGCATTCCCCCTCTACCTGGACCCCTCCCCCTGGCCTCTTACCCACTCTTGATCTCTTCATTGAAAACTGTCGGCGAGACATTGGTCGTCTCAATTTCTCTGCCCCCCTCACTCACTCTAACCTGTCCCCCTCTGAACTTGAGGCACTCCGTTCTCTCAGGTCTAACCCCGACATGGTCATCAAACCTGCAGACAAGGGTGGTGCTGTTGTTGTATGGCGTACCGACCTCTACCTTGCAGAAGCTCAACGCCAACTCACAGACACCTCTTCCTACCTCCCTCTGGACCATGACCCCACCACCGAACATCAAGCCACCGTCCAAAGGACTGTCACTGACCTCATCTCCTCTGGAGATCTTCCCTCTACAGCTTCCAACCTCATAGTCCCGCAACCCCGGACAGCCCGCTTCTATCTCCTTCCCAAAATCCACAAAAGGGACTGTCCCGGCAGACCCATTGTGTCAGCCTGCTCCTGCCCAACTGAACTTATTTCTTCCGATCTAGACTCTATCTTTTCTCCGCTGGTCCAGTCTCTTCCCACCTACATCCGTGACTCTTCTGACGCCCTACGTCATTTTGACAATTTCCAGTTTCCTGGTCCCAACCGCCTCCTCTTCACTATGGACGTCCAATCGCTCTACACCTCCATCCCCCACCAGGATGGTTTGAGGGCTCTCCGCTTCTTCCTGGAACAGAGGCCCAACCAGTCCCCATCCACCACCACCCTCCTCCGCCTGGCTGAACTTGTTCTCACATTGAACAACTTCTCCTTCAACTCCACGCACTTCCTTCAAGTAAAAGGTGTCGCTATGGGTACCCGCATGGGTCCTAGTTATGCCTGTCTTTTTGTGGGATATGTCGAGCATTCTTTGTTCCAGTCCTACTCAGGCCCCCTCCCCCAACTCTTTTTCCGGTACATTGATGACTGTATCGGTGCCGTTTCCTGCTCCCACCCCGAACTCGAAAACTTTATCAACTTTGCTTCCAATTTCCACCCTTCTCTCACCTTTACATGGTCCATCTCTGACACTTCCCTTCCCTTCCTCGACTTCTCTGTCTCCATCTCTGGGGATAGGTTGTCTACCAATATCCATTATAAGCCCACTGACTCCCACAGCTACATCGACTACACTTCTTCACACCCTACCTCCTGTAAGGACTCCATTCCATTCTCCCAGTTTCTCCGTCTCCGACGCATCTGCTCTGATGATGCTACCTTCCATGACGGTGCTTCTGATATGACCTCCTTTTTCCTCAACCGAGGATTTCCCCCCACTGTGGTTGACAGGGCCCTCAACCGTGTCCGACCCATTCCCCGCACCTCTACCCTCACCCCTTCCCCTCCCTCCCAGAACCGTGACAGGGTTCCCCTTGTCCTCACTTTTCATCCCACCAGCCTCCATATCCAAAGGATCATCCTCCGCCATTTTCGCCACCTCCAGCGTGATGCCACTACCAGTCGCATCTTCCCCTCCCTTCCCCTGTCAGCATTCCGAAGGGATCGTTCCCTCCGCGACACCCTGGTCCACTCCTCCATTACCCCCACCACCTCGTCCCCGTCCCAGGGCACCTTCCCTTGCAATCGCAGGAGGTGTAATACCTGCCCATTTACCTCCTCTCTCCTCACTATCCCAGGCCCCAAACACTCCTTTCAGGTGAAGCAGCGATTTACTTGTACTTCTTTCAATGTAGTATACTGTATTCGCTGCTCACAGTGTGGTCTCCTCTACATTGGGGAGACCAAGCGCAGACTGGGTGACCGCTTTGCGGAACATCTCCGCTCAGTCCGCAAGCAGGACCCTGAGCTTCCGGTTGCTTGCCATTTCAACACTCCCCCCTGCTCTCATGCTCACATCTCTGTCCTGGGATTGCTGCAGTGTTCCAGTGAACATCAACGCAAGCTCGAGGAACAGCATCTCATCTACCGATTAGGCACACTACAGCCTGCCGGACTGAACATTGAGTTCAATAATTTCAGAGCATGACAGCCCCCCACTTTACTTTCATTTTTAGTCATTTTTAGTTATTTTTTTTCTTCCTTTTTTTTGCATTCCTTTTTAAATTTTTTGCATTTATTTCATTTCATCTTAGTTTGTTCAGTTTGCTTACCCACTGTTTTTTTCAGGTTGTTTTTCTTCAGGTTTGCACTTGCTGATGTTCTATATTCAGTATATTCACACCTAATCTGTACTAATGCTTTGTCTTTCAAAACACCATTAACATATTGTTTGCCTTTGCTCCGTGACCTTTTGGTCAGCTATGTGGCCTGGTCCAATCTGCACCTTCTCCTTTGTTATCTCTTGCCCAACCCCCACCTCACTTGTTTATAATCTGTGACTTTTCTAATATTTGTCAGTTCCGAAGAAGGGTCACAGACCCGAAACGTTAACTCTGCTTCTCTTTCCACAGATGCTGCCAGACCTGCTGAGTGATTCCAGCATTTCTTGTTTTTGTTTCAGATTTCCAGCATCCCCCGCAGTATTTTGCTTTTATTTTAGTGCAGAAGGGACATGTTGTTTGATATGATCCGCCAGTCTTTGGGATGTATGGCCCAGCATCACACTGACATTGAAATTAATTTATCACATTACTCATTTGTGTGATAGGCAGGATGTCTTTTTGGTTTGCCAGCAGCATCCTGTTAGTGGCGAACTGCATATTTGCAACGTGAGATAGCTAGCCTCACCTGTTGCTCAAATTTTTGGGATGCATTATCCATCCAGGGTAATTTGAGGTAGACTGGGCACTTTTCAGGGCCAAAAAAGACATCCTTAGACCCGGTCATAGGTTTGCGCGATATACAGCAGGAAATGATCTGATCAGGGAGCCATTGTCGTGCAGGATTTCTTTGATTCACCCTATTTCAGCATCAAGCTTGCATGGTGAGCAAATGGTTCGACCCTATTTATTAGGTGGCCGATAAGGCCAATCTTATATATCATGTAACTGTGACCCTCCGACAATGCAGCACTCCCTCAGTACTGCCCCACAGACAGTGCAGCATTCCATCAGTACTGCCGCTCCCTTAGTACTGATCCTCTGACAGTGCAGCACTCCCTGAGCACTGCCTTTCCCTCACTACTGACCCTTGGACAGTGCAGCACTCCCTCAGTACAACCACTCTGACAGTGCAGCATTCCATCAGTACTGCCCCTCCCTCACTACTGACCCTTGGACAGTGCAGCACTCCCTCAGTACAACCACTCTGACAGTGCAGCACTCCCTCAGTACAACCACTCTGACAGTGCAGCATTCCATCAGTGCTGCCCCTCCCTCACTACTGATCCTCTGACAGTGCAGCACTCCCTCAGTGCTGCCTTTCCCTCACTACTGACCCTTGGACAGTGCAGCACTGCCTCAGTACAACCACTCTGACAGTGCAGCATTCCATCAGTGCTGCCCCTCCCTCACTACTGATCCTCTGACAGTGCAGCACTCCCTCAGTGCTGCCTTTCCCTCACTACTGACCCTTGGACAGTGCAGCACTCCCTCAGTACAACCACTCTGACAGTGCAGCATTCCATCAGTACTGCCCCTCCCTCACTACTGATCCTTGGACAGTGCAGCACTCCCTCAGTACAACCACTCTGACAGTGCAGCATTCCATCAGTACTGCCCCTCCCTCACTACTGATCCTCTGACAGTACAGCACTCCCTCAGCACTGCCCTTCCCTCACTACTGACCCTTGGACAGTGCAGCACTGCCTCAGTACAACCACTCTGACAGTGCAGCACTCCCTCAGTACTGCCCCTCAGACAATGCAGCATTCCATCAGTACTGCCCCTCCCTCACTACTGATCCTCTGACAGTACAGCACTCCCTCAGCACTGCCCTTCCCTCACTACTGACCCTTGGACAGTGCAGCACTCCCTCAGTACAACCACTCTGACAGTGCAGCACTCCCTCAGTACTGCCCTTCCCTCACTACTGACCCTTGGACAGTGCAGCACTCCCTCAGTACAACCACTCTGACAGTGCAGCATTCCATCAGTACTGCCCCTCCCTCACTACTGACCCTTGGACAGTGCAGCACTCCCTCAGTACAACCACTCTGACAGTGCAGCATTCCATCAGTACTGTCCCTCCCTCACTACTGACCCTTGGACAGTGCAGCACTCCCTCAGTGCTGCCTTTCCCTCACTACTGACCCTTGGACAGTGCAGCACTCCCTCAGTGCTGCCCCTCCCTCACTACTGATCCTCTGACAGTGCAGCACTCCCTCAGTGCTGCCTTTCCCTCACTACTGACCCTTGGACAGTGCAGCACTCCCTCAGTGCTGCCCCTCCCTCACTACTGATCCTCTGACAGTGCAGCACTCCCTCAGTGCTGCCTTTCCCTCACTACTGACCCTTGGACAGTGCAGCACTCCCTCAGTACAACCACTCTGACAGTGCAGCACTCCCACAGTACTGCCCCTCAGACAGTGCAACATTCCATCAGTACTGCCCCTCCCTCACTACTGATCCTCTGACAGTGCAGCACTCCCTCAGTACTGCCCCTCCCTCACTACTGACCCTTGGACAGTGCAGCACTCCCTCAGTACAACCACTCTGACAGTGCAGCACTCCCACAGTACTGCCCCTCAGACAGTGCAACATTCCATCAGTACTGCCCCTCCCTCACTACTGATCCTCTGACAGTGCAGCACTCCCTCAGCACTGCCCTTCCCTCACTACTGACCCTTGGACAGTGCAGGACTCCCTCAGTACAACCACTCTGACAGTGCAGGACTCCCTCAGTACAACCACTCTGACAGTGCAGCACTCCCACAGTACTGCCCCTCAGACAGTGCAACATTCCATCAGTACTGCCCCTCCCTCACTACTGATCCTCTGACAGTGCAGCACTCCCTCAGCACTGCCCTTCCCTCACTACTGACCCTTGGACAGTGCAGGACTCCCTCAGTACAACCACTCTGACAGTGCAGTGCTCCCTCAGTACTGTCCCTCTGCAGTGTAGCATTTCCTCAGTAGTGACCCTCCGGCAGTGCAGCGCTCCCTCAGTGTTGACTCTCCGACAGTGCAATACGCCCTCAGTACTGCCCTCCGACAGTGCAGCACTCCCTCAGTATTGCCCCTCTGAGAGTGCAGCACTCGATCAGTACTGCCCCTCCCTCAGTACTGATCCTCCGAAAGCGTAGCACTCCTTCAGTAATGACCATCCTGCAGTGCAGCACTCCCTCAGTATTGCCCTTCTGCTACTTCAGCACTCCCTCAGTACTGCCCCCTCCTATAGTGCAGCAATCCCTCAGTACTGCCCCTCTGACAGTGCAGGACTGCCTCAGTAATGACCCTCCAACTGTGCAGCATTCCCTCAGTACTGCCCCTCCCTCAGTACTGACCTCCTACAGTGCAGCACTCCCTTAGCACTGACTGTCCGACAGTGCAGTATTCCCTCAGTACTGACCCTCCCTCAGTTCTGACCCTCCGACAGTGCAGCACTGCCTCAGTACTGTCCCTCGGCAGTGCAGCATTTCCTCAGTCCTGACCCTTCGATGTTGCAGTGCTCCCTCAGTAGTGACAGTCCAACAGTGCAATACTCCCTCAGTACAGCCCCTCTGACAGTGCAGCACTCCCTTAATACTGCCCCTCCCTCAATACTGACCCTCTTACAGTGCAGCACTCCCTCAGTACTGACCCTCCCTTAGTACCGATCCTCCAACAGTGCAGCACTCCCTCAGCACTGACCTCCTACAGTGCAGCATTCCCACAGTACTGACCCTCCCTTAGTACCGATCCTCCAACAGTGCAGCACTCCCTCAGTACTGCCCCTCCCTCAGTTCTGACCCTCCGACAGTGCAACACACCCTCAGTACTGTCCCTCTGCAGTGCAGCATTTCCTCAGTACTGACCCTCCCTTAGTACCGACCCTCCAACAGTGCAGCACTCCCTCAGCACTGACCATCCAACAGTGCAGCACTCCCTCAGCACTGACCATCCAACAGTGCAGCATTCCCTCAGTACTGACCCTCCCTTAGTACCGACCCTCCAACAGTGCAGCACTCCCTCAGCACTGACCATCCAACAGTGCAGCATTCCCTCAGCACGGCCCCTCCCTCAGTTCTGACCCTCCGACAGTGCAGCACACCCTCAGTACTGTCCTTCTGCAGTGCAGCATTTCCTCAGTACTGACCCTCCGACAGTGCAGCACTCCCTCAGTACTGACCCTCCGACAGTGCAGCACTCCCTCAGTCCTGACCCTCTGATATTGCAGTTCTCCCTCAGTATTGACTCTCCGACAGTGCAATACTCCCTCAGTACAGCCCCTCTGACAGTGCAGCACTCCCTCAGTACTGCCCTCCGACAGTGCAGCACTCCCTCAGTACTGACCCTCCGACAGTGCAGCACTCCCTCAGTACTGACCCTCCGACAGTGCAGCACTCCCTCAGTCCTGACCCTCTGATATTGCAGTGCTCCCTCAGTATTGACTCTCCGACAGTGCAGCACTCCCTCAGTACTGCCCTCCGACAGTGCAGCACTCCCTTAGTACTGCCCCTCCCTGAGTACTGACCCTGCTACAGTGCAGCACTCCCTCACTACTGACCCTCCAGCAGTGCAGTACTCCTTCAGTGCTGGACCTCTGATAGTGCAGTAATCCCTCAGTGGTGTTTTTCTGACAGTGCTGCATTCTCTCAGTACTGCACTGGAGGGTAATTTTGTATTTTAGGCTCAACTATCTGAGTGGGATTTGTAGTAGCAGCAGCCTCTGACTCTGAGGGGAGAGTGATATCACTGAGGCAAACTTGAGGAGCCAAACTGATTCTCATTCCTAATTGAATTTTTTTCTCTCCTCTCCTTTCGACCTTGCCTGTTTCTTGTGGTTTATAATAACTCAGCTGCACCCCTGGGCCGCCTCCCTTTAACATCTAAATATATCTCATTGTCAGTAAAGGTGGTAAACAGCATTTACAACTCAGTAACCTCAAACTGGGACTGAGTTAAGAGAGATTCATTTGCATAGTGTGGGGGACAAGCATCTCAGCAGCACTTACTGTAAAGACAGCAATCAAGTTTGAGGCCAAACGAGCTGAATGTTTTCTTTTTTTTGCAAACAATTTAGAAATCATGAGGTTTGTACAAGATAACGAAGAGGCCTGGTCAGTTCGAGCAGGAGCTCAGATTGTGGTTGATGAGAGAATCACAGCCGCAGACAGACAGCGAAAAGTTAGAGTATGATTCTGAACACCAACAATCTCAGCACCACACGGTATCAAGAACCTACTAGAAACAAGCACAAAATTCAACAAGAACCGAGAGTACAGAGGGAGAAAGAAACCGAGCAGAGTGAGAGAGAGAGAGAGAGAGAGAGAGAGAGAGAGAGCACAGTGAGAGAGAGAGAGAGAGAGAGAGCACAGTGAGAGAGAGAGAGAGAGAGAGAGAGCAAAGTGAGAGAGAGAGAGAGAGAGAGAGCACAGTGAGAGAGAGAGAGAGAGAGAGAGCACAGTGAGAGAGAGAGAGAGAGAGAGAGCACAGTGAGAGAGAGAGAGAGAGAGAGAGCACAGTGAGAGAGAGAGAGAGAGAGAGAGCACAGTGAGAGAGAGAGAGAGAGAGCACAGTGAGAGAGAGAGGAAAGTGAGAGAGAGAAGAGAGAGAGAGCACAGTGAGAGAGAGAAGAGAGAGAGAGCACAGTGAGAGAGAGAGAGAGAGAGAGAGAGAGAGAGAGAGAGCACAGTGAGAGAGAGAGGGAAAGTGAGAGAGAGAGAGAGAGCACAGTGAGAGAGAGAGAGAGAGAGAGAGCACAGTGAGAGAGAGAGGAAAGTGAGAGAGAGAGAGAGAGAGAGAGCACAGTGAGAGAGAGAGAGAGAGAGAGAGAGAGCAAAGTGAGAGAGAGAGAGAGAGAGAGAGAGAGAAGAGAGCACAGTGAGAGAGAGAGAGAGAGAGAGAGAGAGAGCAAAGTGAGAGAGAGAGAGAGAGAGAGAGCAAAGTGAGAGAGAGAGAGAGAGAGAGAGAGAGCAAAGTAGAGAGAGAGAGAGAGAGAGAGAGAGAGCAAAGTGAGAGAGAGAGAGAGAGAGAGAGAGAGCAAAGTGAGAGAGAGAGAGAGAGAGAGAGAGAGCAAAGTGAGAGAGAGAGAGAGAGAGAGAGAGAGAGAGAGCACAGTGAGAGAGAGAGAGAGAGAGAGAGCACAGTGAGAGAGAGAGAGAGAGAGAGAGAGAGAGAGAGAGAGAGCACAGTGAGAGAGAGAGGAAAGTGAGAGAGAGAGAGAGAGAGAGAGCAAAGTGAGTGAGAGAGAGAGAGAGAGAGAGCACAGTGAGAGAGAGAGAGAGAGAGAGAGCACAGTGAGAGAGAGAGAGAGAGAGAGAGAGAGAGAGAGAGCAAAGTGAGAGAGAGAAGAGAGAGAGAGAGAGAGAGAGAGAGCAAAGTGAGAGAGAGAAGAGAGAGAGCACAGTGAGAGAGAGAGGAAAGTGAGAGAGAGAGAGAGAGAGAGAGAGAGAGAGCACAGTGAGAGAGAGAAGAGAGAGAGAGAGCACAGTGAGAGAGAGAGAGAGAGAGAGAGCACAGTGAGAGAGAGAGAGAGAGAGAGAGAGCACAGTGAGAGAGAGAGAGAGAGAGAGAGCACAAGAGAGAGAGAGAGAGAGAGAGAGAGAGAGAGAGAGAGAGCACAGTGAGAGAGAGAGGAAAGTGAGAGAGAGAGAGAGCAAAGTGAGAGAGAGAAGAGAGAGAGCACAGTGAGAGAGAGAGGAAAGTGAGAGAGAGAGAGAGAGAGAGAGAGAGCACAGTGAGAGAGAGAAGAGAGAGAGAGAGCACAGTGAGAGAGAGAGAGAGAGAGAGAGCACAGTGAGAGAGAGAGAGAGAGAGAGAGAGAGAGAGAGAGCAAAGTGAGAGAGAGAAGAGAGAGAGAGAGAGAGAGAGAGAGCAAAGTGAGAGAGAGAGAGAGAGAGAGAGCACAGTGAGAGAGAGAGGAAAGTGAGAGAGAGAGAGAGAGAGAGAGAGAGCAAAGTGAGAGAGAGAAGAGAGAGAGCACAGTGAGAGAGAGAGGAAAGTGAGAGAGAGAGAGAGAGAGAGAGAGAGCACAGTGAGAGAGAGAAGAGAGAGAGAGAGCACAGTGAGAGAGAGAGAGAGAGAGAGAGCACAGTGAGAGAGAGAAGAGAGAGAGAGAGCACAGTGAGAGAGAGAGAGAGAGAGAGCACAGTGAGAGAGAGAGGAAAGTGAGAGAGAGAGAGAGAGAGAGAGAGAGCACAGTGAGAGAGAGAGAGAGAGAGAGAGCACAGTGAGAGAGAGAGGAAAGTGAGAGAGAGAGAGAGAGAGAGAGAGAGCAAAGTGAGAGAGAGAAGAGAGAGAGCACAGTGAGAGAGAGAGGAAAGTGAGAGAGAGAGAGAGAGAGAGAGAGCAAAGTGAGAGAGAGAGAGAGCGAGAGCACAGTGAGAGAGAGAGGAAAGTGAAAGAGAGAGAGAGAGAGAGAGAGCAAAGTGAGAGAGAGAAGAGAGAGAGAGCACAGTGAGAGAGTGAGAGCATAGTAAGAGAGAGAGGAAAGTGAGAGAGAGAGAGAGAGCACAGTGAGAGAGAGAGGAAAGTGAGAGAGAGAGAGAGAGAGAGAGCAAAGTGAGAGAGAGAGGAAAGTGAGAGAGAGAGAGAGAGAGAGAGCAAAGTGAGAGAGAGAGGAAAGTGAGAGAGAGTGAGAGAGAGAGAGCAAAGTGAGAGAGAGAAGAGAGAGAGAGCACAGTGAGAGAGTGAGAGAGAGAGAGAGAGCAAAGTGAGAGAGAGAAGAGAGAGAGAGCACAGTGAGAGAGTGAGAGCATAGTAAGAGAGAGAGGAAAGTGAGAGAGAGAGAGAGAGCACAGTGACAGAGAGAGAGAGAGAGCACAGTGAAAGAGAGAGTATATTGAGAGAGCACAATGAGAGAGAGAGCAAAGTGAGAGAGAGCACAGGGAGAGAGAGAGTATAGTGAGAGAGAGAGAGAGAGAGTATAGTGAAAGAGAGCAAAGTGAGAGAGAGTATATTGAGAGAGCACAATGAGAGAGAGAGCAAAGTGAGAGAGAGCACAGGGAGAGAGAGAGTATAGTGAGAGAGAGAGAGAGAGAGTATAGTGAAAGAGAGCAAAGTGAGAGAGAGTATATTGAGAGAGCACAATGAGAGAGAGAGCAAAGTGAGAGAGAGCACAGGGAGAGAGAGAGTATAGTGAGAGAGAGAGAGAGAGAGTATAGTGAAAGAGAGCAAAGTGAGAGAGAGTATATTGAGAGAGCACAGGGAGAGAGAGAGTATAGTGACAGAGAGCACAGTGAGAGAGAGAGAACAGTGAAAGTGAGAGTATAGTGACAGAGAGCACAGTGAGAGAGAGAGAGCACAGTAAGAGAGTGAGTATACTGACAGAGAGAGAGTATAGTGAGAGAGAGGACAGTGACAGAGAGATCACAGTGAGAGAGATGAGTATAGTGAGAGAGAGCATAGTGAGAGAGAGCTCAGTGAGAGAGAGAGAGAGAGAGAGAGCATAGTGAGAGAATGAACACAGTGAGTGAGAGAGCACAGTGAGAGAATGAACACAGTGACAGAATGAACACAGTGAGAGAATGAATACAGTGAGAGAGTGAGCACAGTGAGAGAATTGACACAGTGAGAGAATGAACACAGTGAGAGAGTGAGCACAGTGAGAATTTGAGCACAGTGAGCGAAAGAACACAGTGAGAGAGTGAACACAGTGAGAGCGTGAGCACAGTGAGAGTGTGAGCATAGTGAGAGAATGAACACAGTGAGTGAGTGAGCACAGTGAGAGAATGAACACAGTGAGAGAGTGAACGCAGTGAGAGAGTGAGCACAGTGAGAGAATGAACACAGTGAGAGAGTGAGCACAGTGAGAGAATGAACACAGTGAGAGAGTGAGCACAGTGAGAGAATGATCACAGTGAGAGAATGAACACAGTGAGACAGTGAGCACAGTGACAGAGTGAGTACAGTGAGAGAATTGACACAGTGACAGATTGAGCACAGTGAGAGAATGAACACAGTGAGAGCGTGAGCACAGTGAGAGAGTGAGCATAGTGAGAGAATGAACACAGTGAGTGAGTGAGCAAAGTGAGAGAGTGAGCACAGTGAGAGAGTGAGCACAGTGAGCGAAAGAACACAGTGAGAGAGTGAACACAGGGAGAGCGTGAGCACAGTGAGAGCCTGAGCAGAGTGAGAGAGTGAGCCCCGTGAGAGAATGAACACAGTGAAAGAGTGAACACAGTGAGAGAGTGAGCACAGTGAGAGAATGAACACAGTGAGAGATTGAACACAGGGAGAGCGTGAGCACAGTGAGAGAGTGAGCATAGTGAGAGAATGAACACAGTGAGTGAGTGAGCACTGTGAGAGAATGAACACAGTGAGAGAGTGAACACAGTGAGAGCGTGAGCAGAGTGAGAAGTGAGCCCCGTGAGAGAATGAACACAGTGAAAGAGTGAACACAGTGAGAGAGTGAGCACAGTGAGAGAATGAACACAGTGAGAGAATGAACACAGTGAGAGAATGAACACAGTGAGATAGTGAACTCAGTGAGAGAATGAACACAGTGAGAGAATGAATACAGTTTGAGAATGAAAACAGTGAGAGAATGAACACAGTGAGAGAATGAATACAGTGAGAGAATGAATACAGTGAGAGAGTGAGCACAGTGAGTGAATGAACACAGTGAGAGAATAAACACAGTGACAGAATGAATACAGTGAGAGAATGAATACAGTGAGAGAGTGAGCACAGTGAGTGAATGAACACAGTGAGAGAATGAACACAGTGAGAGAGTGAGCACAGTGAGAGAATGAACACAGTGAGAGAGTGAACACAGGGAGAGCGTGAGCACAGTGAGAGAGTGAGCATAGTGAGAGAATGAACACAGTGAGTGAGTAAGCACTGTGAGAGAATGAACACAGTGAGAGAATGAACACAGTGACAGAATGAATACAGTGAGAGAATGAATACAGTGAGAGAGTGAGCCCCGTGAGAGAATGAACACAGTGAAAGAGTGAACACAGTGAGAGAGTGAGCACAGTGAGAGAATGAACACAGTGAGAGAGTGAACACAGGGAGAGCGTGAGCACAGTGAGAGAGTGAGCATAGTGAGAGAATGAACACAGTGAGTGAGTGAGCACTGTGAGAGAATGAACACAGTGAGAGAGTGAACACAGTGAGAGAATGAACACAGTGAAAGAGTGAACACAGTGAGAGAGTGAGCACAGTGAGAGAATGAACACAGTGAGAGAATGAACACAGTGAGAGAATGAACACAGTGAGATAGTGAACTTAGTGAGAGAATGAACACAGTGAGAGAATGAATACAGTTTGAGAATGAATACAGTGAGAGGGTGAACACAGTGAGAGAATGAACCCAGTGAGAGAATGAGCACAGTGGGAGAGTGAGCACAGTGAGAGAATGAACACAGTGTCAGAGTGAGCACAGTGAGAGAGTGAGCACAGTGAGAGAAGGAACACAGTGAGAGAGTGAAAACAGTGAGACCGTGAGCACAGTGAGAGAGTCAGCATAGTGAGTGAATGAACACAGTGAGTGAGAGAGCACAGTGAGAGAATGAACACAGTGAGAGAATGAGCTCATTGAGAGAGTGAGGACAGTGAGAGAATGAACACATTGAGAAAATGAGCTCATTGAGAGAGTGAGCACAGTGAGAGAATTGACACAGTGAGAGAATGAACACAGTGAGAGAGTGAGCACAGTGAGAGAATTGACACAGTGAGGGAATGAGCACAGTGAGAGAGTGAGCACAGTGAGAGAATTGACACAGTGAGAGAATGAACACAGTGAGAGAATGAACACAGTGAGAGAATGAGCTCATTGAGAGAGTGAGCACAGTGAGAGAATTGACACAGTGAGAGAATGAACACAGTGAGAGAGTGAGCACAGTGAGAGAATTGACACAGTGAGAGAATGAGCACAGTGAGAGAGTGAGCACAGTGAGAGAATGATCACAGTGAAAGAATGAACACAGTGAGACAGTGAGCACAAGGAAAGAATGAACACAGCGAAAGAACGATCACAGTGACAGAACGAATACAGTGAGAGAATGAATACAGTGAGAGAGTGAGCACATTGAGGGAATGATCACAGTGAGAGAATGAACACAGTGAGAGAATGAATACAGTGAGAGAATGAACACAGTGAGAGAGTGAGCACAGTGAGAATTGACACAGTGAGGGAATGAGCACAGTGAGAGAGTGAGCACAGTGAGAGAATTGACAAAGTGAGAGAATGAGCACAGTGAGTGAGTGAGCACAGTGAGAGAATTGACACAGTGAGAGACTGAACACAGTGAGAGAATGAACACAGTGAGAGAGTGAGCACAGTGAGAGAATGATCACAGTGAGAGAATGAACACAGTGAGTGAATGAACACAGTGACAGAATGAATACATTGACAGAATGAATACAGTGAGAGAATGAATACATTGACAGAATGAATACAGTGAGAGAATGAACACAGTGAGAGAATGAACACAGTGACAGAATGAATACAGTGAGAGAATGAATACAGTGAGAGAGTGAGCACAGTGAGTGAATGAACACAGTGAGAGAATGAACACAGTGAGAGAGTGAGCACAGTGAGAGAATGATCACAGTGAAAGAATGAACACAGTGAGACAGTGAGCACAAGGAGAGAATGAACACAGCGAAAGAATGATCACAGTGACAGAACGAATACAGTGAGAGAATGAATACAGTGAGAGAGTGAGCACATTGAGGGAATGAACACAGTGAGAGAATGATTACAGTGAGAGAGTGAATACAGTGAGAGAGTGAGCACAGTGAGAGAATGAACACAGTGAGAGAGTGAGCCCAGTGACAGAATGAACCCAGTAAGAGAATGAACACAGTGAGACAGTGAGCACAGTGAGAGAATGAACACAGTGAGAGAATGAACACAGTGAGAGAATGAACACAGTGAGATAGTGAACTCAGTGAGAGAGTGAGCACAGTGAGAGAATTGACACAGTGAGGGAATGAGCACAGTGAGAGAGTGAGCACAGTGAGAGAATTGACACAGTGAGAGAGTGAACACAGTGAGAGAATGAACACAGTGAGAGAATGAGCTCATTGAGAGAGTGAGCACAGTGAGAGAATTGACACAGTGAGAGAATGAACACAGTGAGAGAGTGAGCACAGTGAGAGAATTGACACAGTGAGAGAATGAGCACAGTGAGAGAGTGAGCACAGTGAGAGAATGATCACAGTGAAAGAATGAACACAGTGAGACAGTGAGCACAAGGAAAGAATGAACACAGCGAAAGAACGATCACAGTGACAGAACGAATACAGTGAGAGAATGAATACAGTGAGAGAGTGAGCACATTGAGGGAATGATCACAGTGAGAGAATGAACACAGTGAGAGAATGAATACAGTGAGAGAATGAACACAGTGAGAGAGTGAGCACAGTGAGAATTGACACAGTGAGGGAATGAGCACAGTGAGAGAGTGAGCACAGTGAGAGAATTGACAAAGTGATAGAATGAGCACAGTGAGTGAGTGAGCACAGTGAGAGAATTGACACAGTGAGAGACTGAACACAGTGAGAGAATGAACACAGTGAGAGAGTGAGCACAGTGAGAGAATGATCACAGTGAGAGAATGAACACAGTGAGTGAATGAACACAGTGACAGAATGAATACATTGACAGAATGAATACAGTGAGAGAATGAATACATTGACAGAATGAATACAGTGAGAGAATGAACACAGTGAGAGAATAAACACAGTGACAGAATGAATACAGTGAGAGAATGAATACAGTGAGAGAGTGAGCACAGTGAGTGAATGAACACAGTGAGAGAATGAACACAGTGAGAGAGTGAGCACAGTGAGAGAATGATCACAGTGAAAGAATGAACACAGTGAGACAGTGAGCACAAGGAGAGAATCAACACAGCGAAAGAATGATCACAGTGACAGAACGAATACAGTGAGAGAATGAATACAGTGAGAGAGTGAGCACATTGAGGGAATGAACACAGTGAGAGAATGAACACAGTGAGAGAATGATTACAGTGAGAGAGTGAATACAGTGAGAGAGTGAGCACAGTGAGAGAATGAACACAGTGAGAGAGTGAGCCCAGTGACAGAATGAACCCAGTAAGAGAATGAACACAGTGAGACAGTGAGCACAGTGAGAGAATGAACACAGTGAGAGAATGAACACAGTGAGAGAATGAACACAGTGAGATAGTGAACTCAGTGAGAGAATGAACACAGTGAGAGAATGAATACAGTTTGAGAATGAATACAGTGAGAGAATGAACACAGTGAGTGAATGAACACAGTGACAGAATGAATACAGTGAGAGAATGAATACATTGAGAGAGTGAGCACAGTGAGTGAATGAACACAGTGAGAGAATGAACACAGTGAGAGAGTGAATACAGTTTGAGAATGAATACAGTGAGAGGGTGAACACAGTGAGAGAATGAACCCAGTGAGAGAATGAGCATAGTGGGAGAGTGAGCACAGTGAGAGAATGAACACAGTGTGAGAGTGAGCACAGTGAGAGAGTGAGCACAGTGAGAGAAGGAACACAGTGAGAGAGTGAAAACAGTGAGAGCGTGAGCACAGTGAGAGAGTCAGCATAGTGAGTGAATGAACACAGTGAGTGAGAGAGCACAGTGAGAGAATGAACACAGTGAGAGAATGAGCTCATTGAGAGAGTGAGGACAGTGAGAGAATGAACACAGTGAGAAAATGAGCTCATTGAGAGAGTGAGCACAGTGAGAGAATTGACACAGTGAGAGAATGAACACAGTGAGAGAGTGAGCACAGTGAGAGAATTGACACAGTGAGGGAATGAGCACAGTGAGAGAGTGAGCACAGTGAGAGAATTGACACAGTGAGAGAGTGAACACAGTGAGAGAATGAACACAGTGAGAGAATGAGCTCATTGAGAGAGTGAGCACAGTGAGAGAATTGACACAGTGAGAGAATGAACACAGTGAGAGAGTGAGCACAGTGAGAGAATTGACACAGTGAGAGAATGAGCACAGTGAGTGAGTGAGCACAGAGAGAGAATTGACACAGTGAGAGAATGAACACAGTGAGAGAATGAACACAGTGAGAGAGTGAGCACAGTGAGAGAATGATCACAGTGAGAGAATGAACACAGTGAGTGAATGAACACAGTGACAGAATGAATACATTGACAGAATGAATACAGTGAGAGAATGAATACAGCGAGAGAGTGAGCACAGTGAGAGAATGAACTCAGTGAGAGAATGAACACAGTGACAGAATGAATACAGTGAGAGAATGAATACAGTGAGAGAGTGAGCACAGTGAGTGAATGAACACAGTGAGAGAATGAACACAGTGAGAGAGTGAGCACAGTGAGAGAATGATCACAGTGAAAGAATGAACACAGTGAGACAGTGAGCACAAGGAGAGAATGAACACAGCGTAAGAATGATCACAGTGACAGAACGAATACAGTGAGAGAATGAATACAGTGAGAGAGTGAGCACATTGAGGGAATGAACACAGTGAGAGAATGAATACAGTGAGAGAGTGAGCACAGTGAGAGAATGAACAAAGTGAGAGAGTGAGCCCAGTGACAGTATGAACCCAGTGAGAGAATGAACACAGTGAGACAGTGAGCACAGTGAGAGAATGAACACAGTGAGAGAATGAACACAGTGACAGAATGAATACAGTGAGGGAATGAATACAGTGAGAGGGTGAGCACAGTGAGAGAATTGACACAGTGAGAGAATGAACACAGTGAAAGAGTGAGCACAGTGAGAGAGTGAGCACAGTGAGAGAATTGACACAGTGAGAGAATGAACACAGTGAGAGAGTGAGAGCAGTGAGAGAGTGATCACAGTGAGCGAAAGAACACAGTGAGAGAGTGAACACAGTGAGAGCGTGAGCACAGTGAGAGAGTGAGCATCGTGAGAGAATGAAGACTGTGAGTGAGTGAGCACTGTGAGAGAATGAACACAGAGAGAGAGTGAACACAGTGAGAGAGTGGGCAGAGTGAGAGAATGAACACAGTGAGAGGGTGAGACCAGTGCGAGAATAAACCCAGTGACAGAATGAACACAGTGAAAGAGTGAGCACTGTGAGAGCGTGAACACAGTGAGAGAGTGAGCACAGTGAGAGAGAGAGCACAGAGAGAGAAGGAACACAGTGACAGAGAAAACACATTGAGAGAGTGAGCACAGTGAGAGAATGAACAAAGGGAGAGTGTTAGCACAGTGAGAGAGTGAACAGAGTGAGAGAATGAACACAGTGAGAGAGTGAGCATAGTGAGAGAATGAAAACAGTGAGAGAGTGAGCACAGTGAGAGAATGAACACAGTGAGAGAGTGAGCACAGTGAGAGAATGAACACAGTGAGAGAGTGAGCCCTATGACAGAATGAACCCAGTGAGAGAATGAACACAGTGAGAGAGTGAGCACAAGGAGAGAATCAACACAGCGAAAGAATGATCACAGTGACAGAACGAATACAGTGAGAGAATGAATACAGTGAGAGAGTGAGCACATTGAGGGAATGAACACAGTGAGAGAATGAACACAGTGAGAGAATGATTACAGTGAGAGAGTGAATACAGTGAGAGAGTGAGCACAGTGAGAGAATGATCACAGTGAGAGAATGAACACAGTGAGTGAATGAACACAGTGACAGAATGAATACATTGACAGAATGAATACAGTGAGAGAATGAATACATTGACAGAATGAATACAGTGAGAGAATGAACACAGTGAGAGAATGAACACAGTGACAGAATGAATACAGTGAGAGAATGAATACAGTGAGAGAGTGAGCACAGTGAGTGAATGAACACAGTGAGAGAATGAACACAGTGAGAGAGTGAGCACAGTGAGAGAATGATCACAGTGAAAGAATGAACACAGTGAGACAGTGAGCACAAGGAGAGAATCAACACAGCGAAAGAATGATCACAGTGACAGAACGAATACAGTGAGAGAATGAATACAGTGAGAGAGTGAGCACATTGAGGGAATGAACACAGTGAGAGAATGAACACAGTGAGAGAATGATTACAGTGAGAGAGTGAATACAGTGAGAGAGTGAGCACAGTGAGAGAATGAACACAGTGAGAGAGTGAGCCCAGTGACAGAATGAACCCAGTAAGAGAATGAACACAGTGAGACAGTGAGCACAGTGAGAGAATGAACACAGTGAGAGAATGAACACAGTGAGAGAATGAACACAGTGAGATAGTGAACTCAGTGAGAGAATGAACACAGTGAGAGAATGAATACAGTTTGAGAATGAATACAGTGAGAGAATGAACACAGTGAGTGAATGAACACAGTGACAGAATGAATACAGTGAGAGAATGAATACATTGAGAGAGTGAGCACAGTGAGTGAATGAACACAGTGAGAGAATGAACACAGTGAGAGAGTGAATACAGTTTGAGAATGAATACAGTGAGAGGGTGAACACAGTGAGAGAATGAACCCAGTGAGAGAATGAGCATAGTGGGAGAGTGAGCACAGTGAGAGAATGAACACAGTGTGAGAGTGAGCACAGTGAGAGAGTGAGCACAGTGAGAGAAGGAACACAGTGAGAGAGTGAAAACAGTGAGAGCGTGAGCACAGTGAGAGAGTCAGCATAGTGAGTGAATGAACACAGTGAGTGAGAGAGCACAGTGAGAGAATGAACACAGTGAGAGAATGAGCTCATTGAGAGAGTGAGGACAGTGAGAGAATGAACACAGTGAGAAAATGAGCTCATTGAGAGAGTGAGCACAGTGAGAGAATTGACACAGTGAGAGAATGAACACAGTGAGAGAGTGAGCACAGTGAGAGAATTGACACAGTGAGGGAATGAGCACAGTGAGAGAGTGAGCACAGTGAGAGAATTGACACAGTGAGAGAGTGAACACAGTGAGAGAATGAACACAGTGAGAGAATGAGCTCATTGAGAGAGTGAGCACAGTGAGAGAATTGACACAGTGAGAGAATGAACACAGTGAGAGAGTGAGCACAGTGAGAGAATTGACACAGTGAGAGAATGAGCACAGTGAGTGAGTGAGCACAGAGAGAGAATTGACACAGTGAGAGAATGAACACAGTGAGAGAATGAACACAGTGAGAGAGTGAGCACAGTGAGAGAATGATCACAGTGAGAGAATGAACACAGTGAGTGAATGAACACAGTGACAGAATGAATACATTGACAGAATGAATACAGTGAGAGAATGAATACAGCGAGAGAGTGAGCACAGTGAGAGAATGAACTCAGTGAGAGAATGAACACAGTGACAGAATGAATACAGTGAGAGAATGAATACAGTGAGAGAGTGAGCACAGTGAGTGAATGAACACAGTGAGAGAATGAACACAGTGAGAGAGTGAGCACAGTGAGAGAATGATCACAGTGAAAGAATGAACACAGTGAGACAGTGAGCACAAGGAGAGAATGAACACAGCGTAAGAATGATCACAGTGACAGAACGAATACAGTGAGAGAATGAATACAGTGAGAGAGTGAGCACATTGAGGGAATGAACACAGTGAGAGAATGAATACAGTGAGAGAGTGAGCACAGTGAGAGAATGAACAAAGTGAGAGAGTGAGCCCAGTGACAGTATGAACCCAGTGAGAGAATGAACACAGTGAGACAGTGAGCACAGTGAGAGAATGAACACAGTGAGAGAATGAACACAGTGACAGAATGAATACAGTGAGGGAATGAATACAGTGAGAGGGTGAGCACAGTGAGAGAATTGACACAGTGAGAGAATGAACACAGTGAAAGAGTGAGCACAGTGAGAGAGTGAGCACAGTGAGAGAATTGACACAGTGAGAGAATGAACACAGTGAGAGAGTGAGAGCAGTGAGAGAGTGAGCACAGTGAGCGAAAGAACACAGTGAGAGAGTGAACACAGTGAGAGCGTGAGCACAGTGAGAGAGTGAGCATCGTGAGAGAATGAAGACTGTGAGTGAGTGAGCACTGTGAGAGAATGAACACAGAGAGAGAGTGAACACAGTGAGAGAGTGGGCAGAGTGAGAGAATGAACACAGTGAGAGGGTGAGACCAGTGCGAGAATAAACCCAGTGACAGAATGAACACAGTGAAAGAGTGAGCACTGTGAGAGCGTGAACACAGTGAGAGAGTGAGCACAGTGAGAGAGAGAGCACAGAGAGAGAAGGAACACAGTGACAGAGAAAACACATTGAGAGAGTGAGCACAGTGAGAGAATGAACAAAGGGAGAGTGTTAGCACAGTGAGAGAGTGAACAGAGTGAGAGAATGAACACAGTGAGAGAGTGAGCATAGTGAGAGAATGAAAACAGTGAGAGAGTGAGCACAGTGAGAGAATGAACACAGTGAGAGAGTGAGCACAGTGAGAGAATGAACACAGTGAGAGAGTGAGCCCTATGACAGAATGAACCCAGTGAGAGAATGAACACAGTGAGAGAGTGAGCACAGTGAGAGAATGAACACAGTGAGAAAATGAGCACAGTGAGAGAGTGAGCACAGTGAGAGAATGAATACAGTGAGAGAATGAACCCAGTGAGAGAATGAGCACAGTGGGAGAGTGAGCACAGTGAGAGAATGAACCCAGTGAGAGAATGAGCACAGTGGGAGAGTGAGCACAGTGAGAGAATGAACACAGTGTGAGAGTGAGCACAGTGAGAGAGTGAGCACAGTGAGAGAAGGAACACAGTGAGAGAGTGAAAACAGTGAGAGCGTGAGCACAGTGAGAGAGTCAGCATAGAGAGTGAATGAACGCAGTGAGTGAGAGAGCACAGTGAGAGAATGAACACAGTGAGAGAATGAGCTCATTGAGAGAGTGAGGACAGTGAGTGAATGAACACAGTGAGAGAATGAACACAGTGAGAAAATGAGCTCATTGAGAGAGTGAGCACAGTGAGAGAATTGACACAGTGAGAGAATGAACACAGTGAGAGAGTGAGCACAGTGAGAGAATTGACATAGTGAGAGAATGAGCACAGTGAGAGAGTGAGCACAGTGAGAGAATTGACACAGTGAGAGAATGAACACAGTGACAGAATGAATACAGTGAGAGAATGAATACAGTGAGAGAGTGAGCACAGTGAGAGAATGAACACAGTGAGAGAATGAACACAGTGAGAGAATGAATACAGTGAGAGAGTGAATACAGTGAGAGAGTGAGAGCAGTGAGAGAGTGAGCACAGTGAGCGAAAGAACACAGTGAGAGAGTGAACACAGTGAGAGCGTGAGCACAGTGAGAGAGTGAGCATCGTGAGAGAATGAAGACTGTGAGTGAGTGAGCACTGTGAGAGAATGAACACAGAGAGAGAGTGAACACAGTGAGAGAGTGGGCAGAGTGAGAGAATGAACACAGTGAGAGGGTGAGACCAGTGCGAGAATAAACCCAGTGACAGAATGAACACAGTGAAAGAGTGAGCACTGTGAGAGCGTGAACACAGTGAGAGAGTGAGCACAGTGAGAGAGAGAGCACAGAGAGAGAAGGAACACAGTGACAGAGAAAACACATTGAGAGAGTGAGCACAGTGAGAGAATGAACAAAGGGAGAGTGTTAGCACAGTGAGAGAGTGAACAGAGTGAGAGAATGAACACAGTGAGAGAGTGAGCATAGTGAGAGAATGAAAACAGTGAGAGAGTGAGCACAGTGAGAGAATGAACACAGTGAGAGAGTGAGCACAGTGAGAGAATGAACACAGTGAGAGAGTGAGCCCTATGACAGAATGAACCCAGTGAGAGAATGAACACAGTGAGAGAGTGAGCACAGTGAGAGAATGAACACAGTGAGAAAATGAGCACAGTGAGAGAGTGAGCACAGTGAGAGAATGAATACAGTGAGAGAATGAACCCAGTGAGAGAATGAGCACAGTGGGAGAGTGAGCACAGTGAGAGAATGAACCCAGTGAGAGAATGAGCACAGTGGGAGAGTGAGCACAGTGAGAGAATGAACACAGTGTGAGAGTGAGCACAGTGAGAGAGTGAGCACAGTGAGAGAAGGAACACAGTGAGAGAGTGAAAACAGTGAGAGCGTGAGCACAGTGAGAGAGTCAGCATAGAGAGTGAATGAACGCAGTGAGTGAGAGAGCACAGTGAGAGAATGAACACAGTGAGAGAATGAGCTCATTGAGAGAGTGAGGACAGTGAGAGAATGAACACAGTGAGAGAATGAACACAGTGAGAAAATGAGCTCATTGAGAGAGTGAGCACAGTGAGAGAATTGACACAGTGAGAGAATGAACACAGTGAGAGAGTGAGCACAGTGAGAGAATTGACATAGTGAGAGAATAAGCACAGTGAGAGAGTGAGCACAGTGAGAGAATTGACACAGTGAGAGAATGAACACAGTGACAGAATGAATACAGTGAGAGAATGAATACAGTGAGAGAGTGAGCACAGTGAGAGAATGAACACAGTGAGAGAATGAACACAGTGAGAGAATGAATACAGTGAGAGAGTGAATACAGTGAGAGAGTGAGCACAGTGAGTGAATGAACACAGTGAATGAGAGAGCATAGTGAGAGAATGAACACAGTGAGAGAATGAACACAGTGAGAGAATGAGCTCATTGAGAGAGTGAGCACAGTGAGAGAATTGACACAGTGAGAGAATGAACACAGTGAGAGAGTGAGCACAGTGAGAGAATTGCCACAGTGAGAGAATGAGCACAGTGAGAGAGTGAGCACAGTGAGAGAATTGACACAGTGAGAGAATGAACACAGTGACAGAATGAATACAGTGAGAGAATGAATACAGTGAGAGAGTGAGCACAGTGAGAGAATGAACACAGTGAGAGAATGAATACAGTGAGAGAGTGAATACAGTGAGAGAGTGAGCACAGTGAGTGAATGAACACAGTGAATGAGAGAGCACAGTGAGAGAATGAACACAGTGAGAGAATGAACACAGTGAGAGAATGAACACAGTGAGAGAATGAGCTCATTGAGAGAGTGAGCACAGTGAGAGAATTGACACAGTGAGTGAATGAACACAGTGAGAGAGTGAGCACAGTGAGAGAATTGACACAGTGAGAGAATGAACACAGTGAGAGAGTGAGCACAGTGAGAGAATTGACACAGTGAGAGAATGAACACAGTGAGAGAATGAACACAGTGAGAGAGTAAGCACAGTGAGAGAATGATCACAGTGAGAGAATGAACACAGTGAGTGAATGAATACAGTGACAGAATGAATACAGTGAGAGAATGAATACATTGACAGAATGAATACAGTGAGAGAATGAGCACAGTGAGAGAGTGAGCACAGTGAGAGAATTGACACAGTGAGAGAATGAACACAGTGACAGAATGAATACAGTGAGAGAATTGACACAGTGAGAGAATGAACACAGTGAGAGAGTGAGCACAGTGAGAGAATTGACACAGTGAGAGAATGAACACAGTGAGAGAATGAACACAGTGACAGAGTGAGCACAGTGAGAGAATGAACACAGTGAGAGAATGAACACAGTGACAGAATGAATACAGTGAGAGAATGAATACAGTGAGAGAGTGAGCACAGTGAGAGAATGAACACAGTGAGAGAATGAACACAGTGAGAGGGTGAGCACAGTGAGAGAATGATCACAGTGAAAGAATGAACACAGTGAGACAGTGAGCACAATGAGAGAATGAACACAGTGAGAGAATGATCACAGTGACAGAACGAATACAGTGAGAGAATGAATACAGTGAGAGAGTCAGCACAGTGAGAGAATTGACACAGTGAGAGAATGAACACAGTGAGAGAATGAATACAGTGAGAGAGTGAATACAGTGAGAGAGTGAGCACAGTGAGAGAATGAACACAGTGAGAGAGTGAGCCCAGTGACAGAATGAACCCAGTGAGAGAATGAACACAGTGAGACAGTGAGCACAGTGAGAGAATGAACACAGTGAGAGAGTGAGCACAGTGAGAGAGTGAGCACAGTGAGAGAATGAACACAGTGAGAGAGTGAGCACAGTGAGAGAGTGAGCACAGTGAGAGAATGAACACCGTGAGATAGTGAACACAGTGAGAGACTGAGCACAGTGAGAGAATGATAACAGTGACAGAATGATCACAGTGAGAGAATGAACACAGTGAGAGAATGAACACAGTGAGAGAATGAACACAGTGAGATAGTGAACTCAGTGAGAGAATGAACACAGTGAGAGAATGAATACAGTTTGAGAATGAATACAGTGAGAGAATGAACACAGTGAGTGAATGAACACAGTGACAGAATGAATACAGTGAGAGAATGAATACATTGAGAGAGTGAGCACAGTGAGTGAATGAACACAGTGAGAGAATGAACACAGTGAGAGAGTGAATACAGTTTGAGAATGAATACAGTGAGAGGGTGAACACAGTGAGAGAATGAACCCAGTGAGAGAATGAGCATAGTGGGAGAGTGAGCACAGTGAGAGAATGAACACAGTGTGAGAGTGAGCACAGTGAGAGAGTGAGCACAGTGAGAGAAGGAACACAGTGAGAGAGTGAAAACAGTGAGAGCGTGAGCACAGTGAGAGAGTCAGCATAGTGAGTGAATGAACACAGTGAGTGAGAGAGCACAGTGAGAGAATGAACACAGTGAGAGAATGAGCTCATTGAGAGAGTGAGGACAGTGAGAGAATGAACACAGTGAGAAAATGAGCTCATTGAGAGAGTGAGCACAGTGAGAGAATTGACACAGTGAGAGAATGAACACAGTGAGAGAGTGAGCACAGTGAGAGAATTGACACAGTGAGGGAATGAGCACAGTGAGAGAGTGAGCACAGTGAGAGAATTGACACAGTGAGAGAGTGAACACAGTGAGAGAATGAACACAGTGAGAGAATGAGCTCATTGAGAGAGTGAGCACAGTGAGAGAATTGACACAGTGAGAGAATGAACACAGTGAGAGAGTGAGCACAGTGAGAGAATTGACACAGTGAGAGAATGAGCACAGTGAGTGAGTGAGCACAGAGAGAGAATTGACACAGTGAGAGAATGAACACAGTGAGAGAATGAACACAGTGAGAGAGTGAGCACAGTGAGAGAATGATCACAGTGAGAGAATGAACACAGTGAGTGAATGAACACAGTGACAGAATGAATACATTGACAGAATGAATACAGTGAGAGAATGAATACAGCGAGAGAGTGAGCACAGTGAGAGAATGAACTCAGTGAGAGAATGAACACAGTGACAGAATGAATACAGTGAGAGAATGAATACAGTGAGAGAGTGAGCACAGTGAGTGAATGAACACAGTGAGAGAATGAACACAGTGAGAGAGTGAGCACAGTGAGAGAATGATCACAGTGAAAGAATGAACACAGTGAGACAGTGAGCACAAGGAGAGAATGAACACAGCGTAAGAATGATCACAGTGACAGAACGAATACAGTGAGAGAATGAATACAGTGAGAGAGTGAGCACATTGAGGGAATGAACACAGTGAGAGAATGAATACAGTGAGAGAGTGAGCACAGTGAGAGAATGAACAAAGTGAGAGAGTGAGCCCAGTGACAGTATGAACCCAGTGAGAGAATGAACACAGTGAGACAGTGAGCACAGTGAGAGAATGAACACAGTGAGAGAATGAACACAGTGACAGAATGAATACAGTGAGGGAATGAATACAGTGAGAGGGTGAGCACAGTGAGAGAATTGACACAGTGAGAGAATGAACACAGTGAAAGAGTGAGCACAGTGAGAGAGTGAGCACAGTGAGAGAATTGACACAGTGAGAGAATGAACACAGTGAGAGAGTGAGAGCAGTGAGAGAGTGAGCACAGTGAGCGAAAGAACACAGTGAGAGAGTGAACACAGTGAGAGCGTGAGCACAGTGAGAGAGTGAGCATCGTGAGAGAATGAAGACTGTGAGTGAGTGAGCACTGTGAGAGAATGAACACAGAGAGAGAGTGAACACAGTGAGAGAGTGGGCAGAGTGAGAGAATGAACACAGTGAGAGGGTGAGACCAGTGCGAGAATAAACCCAGTGACAGAATGAACACAGTGAAAGAGTGAGCACTGTGAGAGCGTGAACACAGTGAGAGAGTGAGCACAGTGAGAGAGAGAGCACAGAGAGAGAAGGAACACAGTGACAGAGAAAACACATTGAGAGAGTGAGCACAGTGAGAGAATGAACAAAGGGAGAGTGTTAGCACAGTGAGAGAGTGAACAGAGTGAGAGAATGAACACAGTGAGAGAGTGAGCATAGTGAGAGAATGAAAACAGTGAGAGAGTGAGCACAGTGAGAGAATGAACACAGTGAGAGAGTGAGCACAGTGAGAGAATGAACACAGTGAGAGAGTGAGCCCTATGACAGAATGAACCCAGTGAGAGAATGAACACAGTGAGAGAGTGAGCACAGTGAGAGAATGAACACAGTGAGAAAATGAGCACAGTGAGAGAGTGAGCACAGTGAGAGAATGAATACAGTGAGAGAATGAACCCAGTGAGAGAATGAGCACAGTGGGAGAGTGAGCACAGTGAGAGAATGAACCCAGTGAGAGAATGAGCACAGTGGGAGAGTGAGCACAGTGAGAGAATGAACACAGTGTGAGAGTGAGCACAGTGAGAGAGTGAGCACAGTGAGAGAAGGAACACAGTGAGAGAGTGAAAACAGTGAGAGCGTGAGCACAGTGAGAGAGTCAGCATAGAGAGTGAATGAACGCAGTGAGTGAGAGAGCACAGTGAGAGAATGAACACAGTGAGAGAATGAGCTCATTGAGAGAGTGAGGACAGTGAGTGAATGAACACAGTGAGAGAATGAACACAGTGAGAAAATGAGCTCATTGAGAGAGTGAGCACAGTGAGAGAATTGACACAGTGAGAGAATGAACACAGTGAGAGAGTGAGCACAGTGAGAGAATTGACATAGTGAGAGAATGAGCACAGTGAGAGAGTGAGCACAGTGAGAGAATTGACACAGTGAGAGAATGAACACAGTGACAGAATGAATACAGTGAGAGAATGAATACAGTGAGAGAGTGAGCACAGTGAGAGAATGAACACAGTGAGAGAATGAACACAGTGAGAGAATGAATACAGTGAGAGAGTGAATACAGTGAGAGAGTGAGAGCAGTGAGAGAGTGAGCACAGTGAGCGAAAGAACACAGTGAGAGAGTGAACACAGTGAGAGCGTGAGCACAGTGAGAGAGTGAGCATCGTGAGAGAATGAAGACTGTGAGTGAGTGAGCACTGTGAGAGAATGAACACAGAGAGAGAGTGAACACAGTGAGAGAGTGGGCAGAGTGAGAGAATGAACACAGTGAGAGGGTGAGACCAGTGCGAGAATAAACCCAGTGACAGAATGAACACAGTGAAAGAGTGAGCACTGTGAGAGCGTGAACACAGTGAGAGAGTGAGCACAGTGAGAGAGAGAGCACAGAGAGAGAAGGAACACAGTGACAGAGAAAACACATTGAGAGAGTGAGCACAGTGAGAGAATGAACAAAGGGAGAGTGTTAGCACAGTGAGAGAGTGAACAGAGTGAGAGAATGAACACAGTGAGAGAGTGAGCATAGTGAGAGAATGAAAACAGTGAGAGAGTGAGCACAGTGAGAGAATGAACACAGTGAGAGAGTGAGCACAGTGAGAGAATGAACACAGTGAGAGAGTGAGCCCTATGACAGAATGAACCCAGTGAGAGAATGAACACAGTGAGAGAGTGAGCACAGTGAGAGAATGAACACAGTGAGAAAATGAGCACAGTGAGAGAGTGAGCACAGTGAGAGAATGAATACAGTGAGAGAATGAACCCAGTGAGAGAATGAGCACAGTGGGAGAGTGAGCACAGTGAGAGAATGAACCCAGTGAGAGAATGAGCACAGTGGGAGAGTGAGCACAGTGAGAGAATGAACACAGTGTGAGAGTGAGCACAGTGAGAGAGTGAGCACAGTGAGAGAAGGAACACAGTGAGAGAGTGAAAACAGTGAGAGCGTGAGCACAGTGAGAGAGTCAGCATAGAGAGTGAATGAACGCAGTGAGTGAGAGAGCACAGTGAGAGAATGAACACAGTGAGAGAATGAGCTCATTGAGAGAGTGAGGACAGTGAGAGAATGAACACAGTGAGAGAATGAACACAGTGAGAAAATGAGCTCATTGAGAGAGTGAGCACAGTGAGAGAATTGACACAGTGAGAGAATGAACACAGTGAGAGAGTGAGCACAGTGAGAGAATTGACATAGTGAGAGAATAAGCACAGTGAGAGAGTGAGCACAGTGAGAGAATTGACACAGTGAGAGAATGAACACAGTGACAGAATGAATACAGTGAGAGAATGAATACAGTGAGAGAGTGAGCACAGTGAGAGAATGAACACAGTGAGAGAATGAACACAGTGAGAGAATGAATACAGTGAGAGAGTGAATACAGTGAGAGAGTGAGCACAGTGAGTGAATGAACACAGTGAATGAGAGAGCATAGTGAGAGAATGAACACAGTGAGAGAATGAACACAGTGAGAGAATGAGCTCATTGAGAGAGTGAGCACAGTGAGAGAATTGACACAGTGAGAGAATGAACACAGTGAGAGAGTGAGCACAGTGAGAGAATTGCCACAGTGAGAGAATGAGCACAGTGAGAGAGTGAGCACAGTGAGAGAATTGACACAGTGAGAGAATGAACACAGTGACAGAATGAATACAGTGAGAGAATGAATACAGTGAGAGAGTGAGCACAGTGAGAGAATGAACACAGTGAGAGAATGAATACAGTGAGAGAGTGAATACAGTGAGAGAGTGAGCACAGTGAGTGAATGAACACAGTGAATGAGAGAGCACAGTGAGAGAATGAACACAGTGAGAGAATGAACACAGTGAGAGAATGAACACAGTGAGAGAATGAGCTCATTGAGAGAGTGAGCACAGTGAGAGAATTGACACAGTGAGTGAATGAACACAGTGAGAGAGTGAGCACAGTGAGAGAATTGACACAGTGAGAGAATGAACACAGTGAGAGAGTGAGCACAGTGAGAGAATTGACACAGTGAGAGAATGAACACAGTGAGAGAATGAACACAGTGAGAGAGTAAGCACAGTGAGAGAATGATCACAGTGAGAGAATGAACACAGTGAGTGAATGAATACAGTGACAGAATGAATACAGTGAGAGAATGAATACATTGACAGAATGAATACAGTGAGAGAATGAGCACAGTGAGAGAGTGAGCACAGTGAGAGAATTGACACAGTGAGAGAATGAACACAGTGACAGAATGAATACAGTGAGAGAATTGACACAGTGAGAGAATGAACACAGTGAGAGAGTGAGCACAGTGAGAGAATTGACACAGTGAGAGAATGAACACAGTGAGAGAATGAACACAGTGACAGAGTGAGCACAGTGAGAGAATGAACACAGTGAGAGAATGAACACAGTGACAGAATGAATACAGTGAGAGAATGAATACAGTGAGAGAGTGAGCACAGTGAGAGAATGAACACAGTGAGAGAATGAACACAGTGAGAGGGTGAGCACAGTGAGAGAATGATCACAGTGAAAGAATGAACACAGTGAGACAGTGAGCACAATGAGAGAATGAACACAGTGAGAGAATGATCACAGTGACAGAACGAATACAGTGAGAGAATGAATACAGTGAGAGAGTCAGCACAGTGAGAGAATTGACACAGTGAGAGAATGAACACAGTGAGAGAATGAATACAGTGAGAGAGTGAATACAGTGAGAGAGTGAGCACAGTGAGAGAATGAACACAGTGAGAGAGTGAGCCCAGTGACAGAATGAACCCAGTGAGAGAATGAACACAGTGAGACAGTGAGCACAGTGAGAGAATGAACACAGTGAGAGAGTGAGCACAGTGAGAGAGTGAGCACAGTGAGAGAATGAACACAGTGAGAGAGTGAGCACAGTGAGAGAGTGAGCACAGTGAGAGAATGAACACCGTGAGATAGTGAACACAGTGAGAGACTGAGCACAGTGAGAGAATGATAACAGTGACAGAATGATCACAGTGAGCGAATGAACACAGTGAGAGAGTGAGCACAGTGAGAGAATGAACACAGTGAGAGAGTGAGCACAGTGAGAGATTGAACACAGTGAGAGAGTGAGCCCTGTAACAGAATGAACCCAGTGAGAGAATGAACACAGTGAGAGAGTGAGCACAGTGAGAGAATGAACACAGTGAGAGAATGAGCACAGTGAGAGAGTGAGCACAGTGAGAGAATTGACACAGTGAGAGAATGAACACAGTGACAGAATGAATACAGTGAGAGAATGAATACAGTGAGAGAGTGAGCACAGTGAGAGAATGAACACAGTGAGAGAATGAACACAGTGAGAGAATGAATACAGTGAGAGAGTGAATACAGTGAGAGAGTGAGAGCAGTGAGAGAGTGAGCACAGTGAGCGAAAGAACACAGTGAGAGAGTGAACACAGTGAGAGCGTGAGCACAGTGAGAGAGTGAGCATCGTGAGAGAATGAAGACTGTGAGTGAGTGAGCACTGTGAGAGAATGAACACAGAGAGAGAGTGAACACAGTGAGAGAGTGGGCAGAGTGAGAGAATGAACACAGTGAGAGGGTGAGACCAGTGCGAGAATAAACCCAGTGACAGAATGAACACAGTGAAAGAGTGAGCACTGTGAGAGCGTGAACACAGTGAGAGAGTGAGCACAGTGAGAGAGAGAGCACAGAGAGAGAAGGAACACAGTGACAGAGAAAACACATTGAGAGAGTGAGCACAGTGAGAGAATGAACAAAGGGAGAGTGTTAGCACAGTGAGAGAGTGAACAGAGTGAGAGAATGAACACAGTGAGAGAGTGAGCATAGTGAGAGAATGAAAACAGTGAGAGAGTGAGCACAGTGAGAGAATGAACACAGTGAGAGAGTGAGCACAGTGAGAGAATGAACACAGTGAGAGAGTGAGCCCTATGACAGAATGAACCCAGTGAGAGAATGAACACAGTGAGAGAGTGAGCACAGTGAGAGAATGAACACAGTGAGAAAATGAGCACAGTGAGAGAGTGAGCACAGTGAGAGAATGAATACAGTGAGAGAATGAACCCAGTGAGAGAATGAGCACAGTGGGAGAGTGAGCACAGTGAGAGAATGAACCCAGTGAGAGAATGAGCACAGTGGGAGAGTGAGCACAGTGAGAGAATGAACACAGTGTGAGAGTGAGCACAGTGAGAGAGTGAGCACAGTGAGAGAAGGAACACAGTGAGAGAGTGAAAACAGTGAGAGCGTGAGCACAGTGAGAGAGTCAGCATAGAGAGTGAATGAACGCAGTGAGTGAGAGAGCACAGTGAGAGAATGAACACAGTGAGAGAATGAGCTCATTGAGAGAGTGAGGACAGTGAGAGAATGAACACAGTGAGAGAATGAACACAGTGAGAAAATGAGCTCATTGAGAGAGTGAGCACAGTGAGAGAATTGACACAGTGAGAGAATGAACACAGTGAGAGAGTGAGCACAGTGAGAGAATTGACATAGTGAGAGAATAAGCACAGTGAGAGAGTGAGCACAGTGAGAGAATTGACACAGTGAGAGAATGAACACAGTGACAGAATGAATACAGTGAGAGAATGAATACAGTGAGAGAGTGAGCACAGTGAGAGAATGAACACAGTGAGAGAATGAACACAGTGAGAGAATGAATACAGTGAGAGAGTGAATACAGTGAGAGAGTGAGCACAGTGAGTGAATGAACACAGTGAATGAGAGAGCATAGTGAGAGAATGAACACAGTGAGAGAATGAACACAGTGAGAGAATGAGCTCATTGAGAGAGTGAGCACAGTGAGAGAATTGACACAGTGAGAGAATGAACACAGTGAGAGAGTGAGCACAGTGAGAGAATTGCCACAGTGAGAGAATGAGCACAGTGAGAGAGTGAGCACAGTGAGAGAATTGACACAGTGAGAGAATGAACACAGTGACAGAATGAATACAGTGAGAGAATGAATACAGTGAGAGAGTGAGCACAGTGAGAGAATGAACACAGTGAGAGAATGAATACAGTGAGAGAGTGAATACAGTGAGAGAGTGAGCACAGTGAGTGAATGAACACAGTGAATGAGAGAGCACAGTGAGAGAATGAACACAGTGAGAGAATGAACACAGTGAGAGAATGAACACAGTGAGAGAATGAGCTCATTGAGAGAGTGAGCACAGTGAGAGAATTGACACAGTGAGTGAATGAACACAGTGAGAGAGTGAGCACAGTGAGAGAATTGACACAGTGAGAGAATGAACACAGTGAGAGAGTGAGCACAGTGAGAGAATTGACACAGTGAGAGAATGAACACAGTGAGAGAATGAACACAGTGAGAGAGTAAGCACAGTGAGAGAATGATCACAGTGAGAGAATGAACACAGTGAGTGAATGAATACAGTGACAGAATGAATACAGTGAGAGAATGAATACATTGACAGAATGAATACAGTGAGAGAATGAGCACAGTGAGAGAGTGAGCACAGTGAGAGAATTGACACAGTGAGAGAATGAACACAGTGACAGAATGAATACAGTGAGAGAATTGACACAGTGAGAGAATGAACACAGTGAGAGAGTGAGCACAGTGAGAGAATTGACACAGTGAGAGAATGAACACAGTGAGAGAATGAACACAGTGACAGAGTGAGCACAGTGAGAGAATGAACACAGTGAGAGAATGAACACAGTGACAGAATGAATACAGTGAGAGAATGAATACAGTGAGAGAGTGAGCACAGTGAGAGAATGAACACAGTGAGAGAATGAACACAGTGAGAGGGTGAGCACAGTGAGAGAATGATCACAGTGAAAGAATGAACACAGTGAGACAGTGAGCACAATGAGAGAATGAACACAGTGAGAGAATGATCACAGTGACAGAACGAATACAGTGAGAGAATGAATACAGTGAGAGAGTCAGCACAGTGAGAGAATTGACACAGTGAGAGAATGAACACAGTGAGAGAATGAATACAGTGAGAGAGTGAATACAGTGAGAGAGTGAGCACAGTGAGAGAATGAACACAGTGAGAGAGTGAGCCCAGTGACAGAATGAACCCAGTGAGAGAATGAACACAGTGAGACAGTGAGCACAGTGAGAGAATGAACACAGTGAGAGAGTGAGCACAGTGAGAGAGTGAGCACAGTGAGAGAATGAACACAGTGAGAGAGTGAGCACAGTGAGAGAGTGAGCACAGTGAGAGAATGAACACCGTGAGATAGTGAACACAGTGAGAGACTGAGCACAGTGAGAGAATGATAACAGTGACAGAATGATCACAGTGAGCGAATGAACACAGTGAGAGAGTGAGCACAGTGAGAGAATGAACACAGTGAGAGAGTGAGCACAGTGAGAGATTGAACACAGTGAGAGAGTGAGCCCTGTAACAGAATGAACCCAGTGAGAGAATGAACACAGTGAGAGAGTGAGCACAGTGAGAGAATGAACACAGTGAGAGAATGAGCACAGTGAGAGAGTGAGCACAGTGAGAGAATTGACACAGTGAGAGAATGAACACAGTGAGAGAATGAACACAGTGAGAGAGTGAGCACAGTGAGAGAATGAATACAGTGAGAGGGTGAACACAGTGAGAGAATGAACCCAGTGAGAGAATGAGCACAGTGGGAGAGTGAGCACAGTGAGAGAATGAACACAGTGTGAGAGTGAGCACAGTGAGAGAGTGAGCACAGTGAGAGAAGGAACACAGTGAGAGAGTGAAAACAGTGAGAGCGTGAGCACAGTGAGAGAGTCAGCATAGAGAGTGAATGAACACAGTGAGTGAGAGAGCACAGTGAGAGAATGAACACAGTGAGAGAATGAGCTCATTGAGAGAGTGAGGACAGTGAGAGAATGAACACAGTGAGAGAATGAACACAGTGAGAAAATGAGCTCATTGAGAGAGTGAGCACAGTGAGAGAATTGACACAGTGAGAGAATGAACACAGTGAGAGAGTGAGCACAGTGAGAGAATTGACATAGTGAGAGATTGAGCACAGTGAGAGAGTGAGCACAGTGAGAGAATTGACACAGTTAGAGAAAGAACACAGTGACAGAATGAATAGAGTGAGAGAATGAATACAGTGAGAGAGTGAGCACAGTGAGAGAATGAACACAGTGAGAGAATGAACACAGTGAGAGAATGAATACAGTGAGAGAGTGAATACAGTGAGAGAGTGAGCACAGTGAGTGAATGAACACAGTGAATGAGAGAGCACAGTGAGAGAATGAACACAGTGAGAGAATGAACACAGTGAGACAATGAGCTCATTGAGAGAGTGAGCACAGTGAGAGAATTGACACAGTGAGAGAATGAACACAGTGAGAGAGTGAGCACAGTGAGAGAATTGACACAGTGAGAGAATGAACACAGTGAGAGAGTGAGCACAGTGAGAGAATTGACACAGTGAGAGAATGAACACAGTGAGAGAATGATCACAGTGACAGAACGAATACAGTGAGAGAATGAATACAGTGAGAGAGTCAGCACAGTGAGAGAATGAACACAGTGAGAGAATGAACACAGTGAGAGAATGAATACAGTGAGAGAGTGAATACAGTGAGAGAGTGAGCACAGTGAGAGAATGAACACAGTGAGAGAGTGAGCCCAGTGACAGAATGAACCCAGTGAGAGAATGAACACAGTGAGACAGTGAGCACAGTGAGAGAATGAACACAGTGAGAGAATGAACACAGTGACAGAATGAATACAGTGAGGGAATGAATACAGTGCGAGGGTGAGCACAGTGAAAGAATTGACACAGTGAGAGAATGAACTCAGTGAGAGAGTGAGCACAGTGAGAGAATGAATACAGTGAGAGAATGAACCCAGTGAGAGAATGAGCACAGTGGGAGAGTGAGCACAGTGAGAGAATGAACCCAGTGAGAGAATGAGCACAGTGGGAGAGTGAGCACAGTGAGAGAATGAACACAGTGTGAGAGTGAGCACAGTGAGAGAGTGAGCACAGTGAGAGAAGGAACACAGTGAGAGAGTGAAAACAGTGAGAGCGTGAGCACAGTGAGAGAGTCAGCATAGAGAGTGAATGAACACAGTGAGTGAGAGAGCACAGTGAGAGAATGAACACAGTGAGAGAATGAGCTCATTGAGAGAGTGAGGACAGTGAGAGAATGAACACAGTGAGAGAATGAACACAGTGAGAAAATGAGCTCATTGAGAGAGTGAGCACAGTGAGAGAATTGACACAGTGAGAGAATGAACACAGTGAGAGAGTGAGCACAGTGAGAGAATTGACATAGTGAGAGAATGAGCACAGTGAGAGAGTGAGCACAGTGAGAGAATTGACACAGTGAGAGAATGAACACAGTGACAGAATGAATACAGTGAGAGAATGAATACAGTGAGAGAGTGAGCACAGTGAGAGAATGAACACAGTGAGAGAATGAACACAGTGAGAGAATGAATACAGTGAGAGAGTGAATACAGTGAGAGAGTGAGCACAGTGAGTGAATGAACACAGTGAATGAGAGAGCACAGTGAGAGAATGAACACAGTGAGAGAATGAACACAGTGAGAGAATGAGCTCATTGATAGAGTGAGCACAGTGAGAGAAGTGACACAGTGAGAGAATGAACACAGTGAGAGAGTGAGCACAGTGAGAGAATTGACACAGTGAGAGAATGAGCACAGTGAGAGAGTGAGCACAGTGAGAGAATTGACACAGTGAGAGAATGAACACAGTGACGGAATGAATACAGTGAGAGGATGAATACAGTGAGAGAGTGAGCACAGTGAGAGAATGAACACAGTGAGAGAATGAATACAGTGAGAGAGTGAATACAGTGAGAGAGTGAGCACAGTGAGTGAATGAACACAGTGAATGAGAGCGCTCAGTGAGAGAATGAACACAGTGAGAGAATGAACACAGTGAGAGAATGAACACAGTGAGAGAATGAGCTCATTGAGAGAGTGAGCACAGTGAGAGAATTGACACAGTGAGAGAATGAACACAGTGAGAGAGTGAGCACAGTGAGAGAATTGACACAGTGAGAGAATGAACACAGTGAGAGAGTGAGCACAGTGAGAGAATTGACACAGTGAGAGAATGAACACAGTGAGAGAATGAACACAGTGAGAGAGTGAGCACAGTGAGAGAATGATCACAGTGGGAGAATGAACACAGTGAGTGAATGAAGACAGTGATAGAATGAATACAGTGAGAGAATGAATACATTGACAGAATGAATACAGTGAGAGAATGAGCACAGTGAGAGAGTGAGCACAGTGAGAGAATTGACACAGTGAGAGAATGAACACAGTGACAGAATGAATACAGTGAGAGAATTGACACAGTGAGAGAATGAACACATGTGAGAGAGTGAGCACAGTGAGAGAATTGACACAGTGAGAGAATGAACACAGTGAGAGAATGAACACAGTGACAGAGTGAGCACAGTGAGAGAATGAACACAGTGAGAGAATGAACACAGTGACAGAATGAATACAGTGAGAGAATGAATACAGTGAGAGAGTGAGCACAGTGAGAGAATGAACACAGTGAGAGAATGAACACAGTGAGAGAGTAAGCACAGTGAGAGAATGATCACAGTGAAAGAATGAACACAGTGAGACAGTGAGCACAATGAGAGAATGAACACAGTGAGAGAATGATCACAGTGACAGAACGAATACAGTGAGAGGATGAATACAGTGAGAGAGTCAGCACAGTGAGAGAATTGACACAGTGAGAGAATGAACACAGTGAGAGAATGAATACAGTGAGAGAGTGAATACAGTGAGAGAGTGAGCACAGTGAGAGAATGAACACAGTGAGAGAGTGAGCCCAGTGACAGAATGAACCCAGTGAGAGAATGAACACAGTGAGACAGTGAGCACAGTGAGAGAATGAACACAGTGAGAGAATGAACACAGTGACAGAATAAATACAGTGAGGGAATGAATACAGTGCGAGGGTGAGCACAGTGAAAGAATTGACACAGTGAGAGAATGAACTCAGTGAGAGAGTGAGCACAGTGAGAGAATGAATACAGTGAGAGAGAGAGCACAGTGAGTGAATGAACACAGTGAGAGAATGAACACAGTGAGAGAGTGAACTTAGTGAGAGAATGAACACAGTGATAGAATGAATACAGTTTGAGAATGAATACAGTGAGAGGGTGAACACAGTGAGAGAATGAACCCAGTGACAGAATGAGCATAGTGGGAGAGTGAGCACAGTGAGAGAATGAACACAGTGTGAGAGTGAGCACAGTGAGAGAGTGAGCACAGTGAGAGAAGGAACACAGTGAGAGAGTGAAAACAGTGAGAGCGTGAGCACAGTGAGAGAGTCAGCATAGTGAGTGAATGAACACAGTGAGTGAGAGAGCACAGTGAGAGAATGAACACAGTGAGAGAATGAGCTCATTGAGAGAGTGAGGACAGTGAGAGAATGAACACAGTGAGAGAGTCAGCACAGTGAGAGAATGAACACAGTGAGAGAATGAACACAGTGAGAGAATGAATACAGTGAGAGAGTGAATACAGTGAGAGAGTGAGCACAGTGAGAGAATGAACACAGTGAGAGAGTGAGCCCAGTGACAGAATGAACCCAGTGAGAGAATGAACACAGTGAGACAGTGAGCACAGTGAGAGAATGAACACAGTGAGAGAATGAACACAGTGACAGAATGAATACAGTGAGGGAATGAATACAGTGCGAGGGTGAGCACAGTGAAAGAATTGACACAGTGAGAGAATGAACTCAGTGAGAGAGTGAGCACAGTGAGAGAATGAATACAGTGAGAGAATGAACCCAGTGAGAGAATGAGCACAGTGGGAGAGTGAGCACAGTGAGAGAATGAACCCAGTGAGAGAATGAGCACAGTGGGAGAGTGAGCACAGTGAGAGAATGAACACAGTGTGAGAGTGAGCACAGTGAGAGAGTGAGCACAGTGAGAGAAGGAACACAGTGAGAGAGTGAAAACAGTGAGAGCGTGAGCACAGTGAGAGAGTCAGCATAGAGAGTGAATGAACACAGTGAGTGAGAGAGCACAGTGAGAGAATGAACACAGTGAGGGAATGAGCTCATTGAGAGAGTGAGGACAGTGAGAGAATGAACAAAGTGAGAGAATGAACACAGTGAGAAAATGAGCTCATTGAAAGAGTGAGCACAGTGAGAGAATTGACAGTGAGAGAATGAACACAGTGAGAGAGTGAGCACAGTGAGAGAATTGACATAGTGAGAGAATGAGCACAGTGAGAGAGTGAGCACAGTGAGAGAATTGACACAGTGAGAGAATGAACACAGTGACAGAATGAATACAGTGAGAGAATGAATACAGTGAGAGAGTGAGCACAGTGAGAGAATGAACACAGTGAGAGAATGAACACAGTGAGAGAATGAATACAGTGAGAGAGTGAATACAGTGAGAGAGTGAGCACAGTGAGTGAATGAACACAGTGAATGAGAGAGCACAGTGAGAGAATGAACACAGTGAGAGAATGAACACAGTGAGAGAATGAGCTCATTGAGAGAGTGAGCACAGTGAGAGAAGTGACACAGTGAGAGAATGAACACAGTGAGAGAGTGAGCACAGTGAGAGAATTGACACAGTGAGAGAATGAGCACAGTGAGAGAGTGAGCACAGTGAGAGAATTGACACAGTGAGAGAATGAACACAGTGACGGAATGAATACAGTGAGAGGATGAATACAGCGAGAGAGTGAGCACAGTGAGAGAATGAACACAGTGAGAGAATGAATACAGTGAGAGAGTGAATACAGTGAGAGAGTGAGCACAGTGAGTGAATGAACACAGTGAATGAGAGAGCACAGTGAGAGAATGAACACAGTGAGAGAATGAACACAGTGAGAGAATGAACACAGTGAGAGAATGAGCTCATTGAGAGAGTGAGCACAGTGAGAGAATTGACACAGTGAGAGAATGAACACAGTGAGAGAGTGAGCACAGTGAGAGAATTGACACAGTGAGAGAATGAACACAGTGAGAGAGTGAGCACAGTGAGAGAATTGACACAGTGAGAGAATGAACACAGTGAGAGAATGAACACAGTGAGAGAGTGAGCACAGTGAGAGAATGATCACAGTGGGAGAATGAACACAGTGAGTGAATGAATACAGTGACAGAATGAATACAGTGAGAGAATGAATACATTGACAGAATGAATACAGTGAGAGAATGAGCACAGTGAGAGAGTGAGCACAGTGAGAGAATTGACACAGTGAGAGAATGAACACAGTGACAGAATGAATACAGTGAGAGAATTGACACAGTGAGAGAATGAACACAGTGAGAGAGTGAGCACAGTGAGAGAATTGACACAGTGAGAGAATGAACACAGTGAGAGAATGAACACAGTGACAGAGTGAGCACAGTGAGAGAATGAACACAGTGAGAGAATGAACACAGTGACAGAATGAATACAGTGAGAGAATGAATACATTGAGAGAGTGAGCACAGTGAGAGAATGAACACAGTGAGAGAATGAACACAGTGAGATAGTAAGCACAGTGAGAGAATGATCACAGTGAAAGAATGAACACAGTGAGACAGTGAGCACAATGAGAGAATGAACACAGTGAGAGAATGATCACAGTGACAGAACGAATACAGTGAGAGGATGAATACAGTGAGAGAGTCAGCACAGTGAGAGAATTGACACAGTGAGAGAATGAGCACAGTGAGAGAATGAATACAGTGAGAGAGTGAATACAGTGAGAGAGTGAGCACAGTGAGAGAATGAACACAGTGAGAGAGTGAGCCCAGTGACAGAATGAACCCAGTGAGAGAATGAACACAGTGAGACAGTGAGCACAGTGAGAGAATGAACACAGTGAGAGAATGAACACAGTGACAGAATAAATACAGTGAGGGAATGAATACAGTGCGAGGGTGAGCACAGTGAAAGAATTGACACAGTGAGAGAATGAACTCAGTGAGAGAGTGAGCACAGTGAGAGAAAGAATACAGTGAGAGAGAGTACACAGTGAGTGAATGAACACAGTGAGAGAATGAACACAGTGAGAGAGTGAACTTAGTGAGAGAATGAACACAGTGATAGAATGAATACAGTTTGAGAATGAATACAGTGAGAGGGTGAACACAGTGAGAGAATGAACCCAGTGACAGAATGAGCATAGTGGGAGAGTGAGCACAGTGAGAGAATGAACACAGTGTGAGAGTGAGCACAGTGAGAGAGTGAGCACAGTGAGAGAAGGAACACAGTGAGAGAGTGAAAACAGTGAGAGCGTGAGCACAGTGAGAGAGTCAGCATAGTGAGTGAATGAACACAGTGAGTGAGAGAGCACAGTGAGAGAATGAACACAGTGAGAGAATGAGCTCATTGAGAGAGTGAGGACAGTGAGAGAATGAACACAGTGAGAAAATGAGCTCATTGAGAGAGTGAGCACAGTGAGAGAATTGACACAGTGAGAGAATGAACACAGTGAGAGAGTGAGCACAGTGAGAGAATTGACACAGTGAGGGAATGAGCACAGTGAGAGAGTGAGCACAGTGAGAGAATTGACACAGTGAGAGAGTGAACACAGTGAGAGAATGAACACAGTGAGAGAATGAGCTCATTGAGAGAGTGAGCACAGTGAGAGAATTGACACAGTGAGAGAATGAACACAGTGAGAGAGTGAGCACAGTGAGAGAATTGACACAGTGAGAGAATGAGCACAGTGAGTGAGTGAGCACAGTGAGAGAATTGACACAGTGAGAGAATGAACACAGTGAGAGAATGAACACAGTGAGAGAGTGAGCACAGTGAGAGAATGATCACAGTGCGAGAATGAACACAGTGAGTGAATGAACACAGTGACAGAATGAATACATTGACAGAATGAATACAGTGAGAGAATGAATACAGTGAGAGAGTGAGCACAGTGAGAGAATGAACACAGTGAGAGAATGAACACAGTGACAGAATGAATACAGTGAGAGAATGAATACAGTGAGAGAGTGAGCACAGTGAGTGAATGAACACAGTGAGAGAATGAACACAGTGAGAGAGTGAGCACAGTGAGAGAATGATCACAGTGAAAGAATGAACACAGTGAGACAGTGAGCACAAGGAGAGAATGAACACAGCGAAAGAATGATCACAGTGACAGAACGAATACAGTGAGAGAATGAATACAGTGAGAGAGTGAGCACATTGAGGGAATGAACACAGTGAGAGAATGAACACAGTGAGAGAATGAATACAGTGAGAGAGTGAATACAGTGAGAGAGTGAGCACAGTGAGAGAATGAACACAGTGAGAGAATGAGCACAGTGGGAGAGTGAGCACAGTGAGAGAATGAATACAGTGAGAGAATGAACCCAGTGAGAGAATGAGCACAGTGGGAGAGTGAGCACAGTGAGAGAATGAACCCAGTGAGAGAATGAGCACAGTGGGAGAGTGAGCACAGTGAGAGAATGAACACAGTGTGAGAGTGAGCACAGTGAGAGAGTGAGCACAGTGAGAGAAGGAACACAGTGAGAGAGTGAAAACAGTGAGAGCGTGAGCACAGTGAGAGAGTCAGCATAGAGAGTGAATGTACACAGTGAGTGAGAGAGCACAGTGAGAGAATGAACACAGTGAGAGAATGAGCTCATTGAGAGAATGAGGACAGTGAGAGAATGAACACAGTGAGAGAATGAACACAGTGAGAAAATGAGCTCATTGAGAGAGTGAGCACAGTGAGAGAATTGACACAGTGAGAGAATGAACACAGTGAGAGAGTGAGCACAGTGAGAGAATTGACATAGTGAGAGAATGAGCACAGTGAGAGAGTGAGCACAGTGAGAGAATTGACACAGTGAGAGAATGAACACAGTGACAGAATGAATACAGTGAGAGAATGAATACAGTGAGAGAGTGAGCACAGTGAGAGAATGAACACAGTGAGAGAATGAACACAGTGAGAGAATGAATACAGTGAGAGAGTGAATACAGTGAGAGAGTGAGCACAGTGAGTGAATGAACACAATGAGAGAATGAACACAGTGAGAGAATGAACACAGTGAGAGAATAAGCTCATTGAGAGAGTGAGCACAGTGAGAGAATGATCACAGTGAGAGAATGAACACAGTGAGAGAGTGAGCACAGTGAGAGAATTGACATAGTGAGAGAATGAGCACAGTGAGAGAGTGAGCACAGTGAGAGAATTGACACAGTGAGAGAATGAACATAGTGACAGAATGAATACAGTGAGAGAATGAATACAGTGAGAGAGTGAGCACAGTGAGAGAATGAACACAGTGAGAGAATGAACACAGTGAGAGAATGAATACAGTGAGAGAGTGAATACAGTGAATGAGAGAGCACAGTGAGAGAATGAACACAGTGAGAGAATGAACACAGTGAGAGAATGAACACAGTGAGAGAATGAGCTCATTGAGAGAGTGAGCACAGTGAGAGAATGATCACAGTGAGAGAATGAACACAGTGAGAGAGTGAGCACAGTGAGAGAATTGACACAGTGAGAGAATGAGCACAGTGAGAGAGTGAGCACAGTGAGAGAATTGACAAAGTGAGAGAATGAACACAGTGACAGAATGAATACAGTGAGAGAATGAATACAGTGAGAGAGTGAGCACAGTGAGAGAATGAACACAGTGAGAGAATGAACACAGTGAGAGAATGAATACAGTGAGAGAGTGAATACAGTGAGAGAGTAAGCACAGTGAGTGAATGAACACAGTGAATGAGAGAGCACAGTGAGAGAATGAACACAGTGAGAGAATGAACACAGTGAGAGAGTGAGCACAGTGAGAGAATTGACACAGTGAGAGAATGAACACAGTGAGAGAGTGAGCACAGTGAGAGAATTGACACAGTGAGATAATGAACACAGTGAGAGAATGAACACAGTGAGAGAGTGAGCACAGTGAGAGAATGATCACAGTGAGAGAATGAACACAGTGAGTGAATGAATACAGTGACAGAATGAATACAGTGAGAGAATGAATACATTGACAGAATGAATACGGTGAGAGAATGAATACAGTGACAGAGTGAGCACAGTGAGAGAATGAACACAGTGAGAGAATGAACACAGTGACAGAATGAATACAGTGAGAGAATGAATACAGTGAGAGAGTGAGCACAGTGAGAGAATGAACACAGTGAGAGAATGAACACAGTGAGACAGTGAGCACAATGAGAGAATGAACACAGTGAGAGAATGATCACAGTGACAGAACGAATACAGTGAGAGAATGAATATAGTGAGAGAGTCAGCACAGTGAGAGAATGAACACAATGAGAGAATGAACACAGTGAGAGAATGAATACAGTGAGAGAGTGAATACAGTGAGAGAGTGAGCACAGTGAGAGAATGAACACAGTGAGAGAGTGAGCCCAGTGACAGAATGAACCCAGTGAGAGAATGAACACAGTGAGACAGTGAGCACAGTGAGAGAATGAACACAGTGAGAGAATGAACACAGTGACAGAATGAATACAGTGAGGGAATGAATACAGTGCGAGGGTGAGAACAGTGAAAGAATTGACACAGTGAGAGAATGAACTCAGTGAGAGAGTGAGCACAGTGAGAGAATTGACAAAGTGAGAGAATGAACACAGTGACAGAATGAATACAGTGAGAGAATGAATACAGTGAGAGAGTGAGCACAGTGAGAGAATGAACACAGTGAGAGAATGAACACAGTGAGAGAATGAATACAGTGAGAGAGTGAATACAGTGAGAGAGTGAGCACAGTGAGTGAATGAACACAGTGAATGAGAGAGCGCAGTGAGAGAATGAACACAGTGAGAGAATGAACACAGTGAGAGAATGAGCTCATTGAGAGAGTGAGCACAGTGAGAGAATTGACACAGTGAGAGAATGAACACAGTGAGAGAGTGAGCACAGTGAGAGAATTGACACAGTGAGAGAATGAACACAGTGAGAGAGTGAGCACAGTGAGAGAATTGACACAGTGAGAGAATGAACACAGTGAGAGAATGAACACAGTGAGAGAGTGAGCACAGTGAGAGAATGAACACAGTGAGTGAATGAATACAGTGACAGAATGAATACAGTGAGAGAATGAATACATTGACAGAATGAATACAGTGAGAGAATGAATACAGTGACAGAGTGAGCACAGTGAGAGAATGAACACAGTGAGAGAATGAACACAGTGACAGAATGAATACAGTGAGAGAATGAATACAGTGAGAGAGTGAGCACAGTGAGAGAATGAACACAGTGAGAGAATGAACACACTGAGACAGTGAGCACAATGAGAGAATGAACACAGTGAGAGAATGATCACAGTGACAGAACGAATACAGTGAGAGAATGAATATAGTGAGAGAGTCAGCACAGTGAGAGAATGAACACAGTGAGAGAATGAATACAGTGAGAGAGTGAATACAGTGAGAGAGTGAGCACAGTGAGAGAATGAACACAGTGAGAGAGTGAGCCCAGTGACAGAATGAACCCAGTGAGAGAATGAACACAGTGAGACAGTGAGCACAGTGAGAGAATGAACACAGTGAGAGAATGAACACAGTGACAGAATGAATACAGTGAGGGAATGAATACAGTGCGAGGGTGAGCACAGTGAAAGAATTGACACAGTGAGAGAATGAACTCAGTGAGAGAGTGAGCACAGTGAGAGAATGAATACAGTGAGAGAGTGAGCACAGTGAGTGAATGAACACAGTGAGAGAATGAACACAGTGAGAGAGTGAACTTAGTGAGAGAATGAACACAGTGAGAGAATGAATACAGTTTGAGAATGAATACAGTGAGAGGGTGAACACAGTGAGAGAATGAACCCAGTGAGAGAATGAGCATAGTGGGAGAGTGAGCACAGTGAGAGACTGAACACAGTGTGAGAGTGAGCACAGTGAGAGAGTGAGCACAGTGAGAGAAGGAACACAGTGAGAGAGTGAAAATAGTGAGAGCGTGAGCACAGTGAGAGAGTCAGCATAGTGAGTGAATGAACACAGTGAGTGAGAGAGCACAGTGAGAGAATGAACACAGTGAGAGAATGATCTCATTGAGAGAGTGAGGACAGTGAGAGAATGAACACAGTGAGAAAATGAGCTCATTGAGAGAGTGAGCACAGTGAGAGAATTGACACAGTGAGAGAATGAACACAGTGAGAGAGTGAGTACAGTGAGAGAATTGACACAGTGAGGGAATGAGCACAGTGAGAGAGTGAGCACAGTGAGAGAATTGACACAGTGAGGGAATGAGCACAGTGAGTGAGTGAGCACAGTGAGAGAATTGACACAGTGAGAGAATGAACACAGTGAGAGAATGAACACAGTGAGAGAGTGAGCACAGTGAGAGAATGATCACAGTGAGAGAATGAACACAGTGAGTGAATGAACACAGTGACAGAATGAATACATTGACAGAATGAATACAGTGAGAGAATGAATACAGTGAGAGAGTGAGCACAGTGAGAGAATGAACACAGTGAGAGAATGAACACAGTGACAGAATGAATACAGTGAGAGAATGAATACAGTGAGAGAGTGAGCACAGTGAGTGAATGAACACAGTGAGAGAATGAACACAGTGAGAGAGTGAGCACAGTGAGAGAATGATCACAGTGAAAGAATGAACACAGTGAGACAGTGAGCACAAGGAGAGAATGAACACAGCGAAAGAACGATCACAGTGACAGAACGAATACAGTGAGAGAATGAATACAGTGAGAGAGTGAGCACATTGAGGGAATGATCACAGTGAGAGAATGAACACAGTGAGAGAATGAATACAGTGAGAGAATGAACACAGTGAGAGAGTGAGCACAGTGAGAGAATTGACACAGTGAGGGAATGAGCACAGTGAGAGAGTGAGCACAGTGAGAGAATTGACACAGTGAGAGAATGAACACAGTGAGAGAATGAACACAGTGAGAGAGTGAGCACAGTGAGAGAATGAACACAGTGACAGAATGAATACATTGACAGAATGAATACAGTGAGAGAATGAATACAGTGAGAGAGTGAGCACAGTGAGAGAATGAACACAGTGAGAGAATGAACACAGTGACAGAATGAATACAGTGAGAGAATGAATACAGTGAGAGAGTGAGCACAGTGAGTGAATGAACACAGTGAGAGAATGAACACAGTGAGAGAGTGAGCACAGTGAGAGAATGATCACAGTGAAAGAATGAACACAGTGAGACAGTGAGCACAAGGAGAGAATGAACACAGCGAAAGAATGATCACAGTGACAGAACGAATACAGTGAGAGAATGAATACAGTGAGAGAGTGAGCACATTGAGGGAATGAACACAGTGAGAGAATGAACACAGTGAGAGAATGAATACAGTGAGAGAGTGAATACAGTGAGAGAGTGAGCACAGTGAGAGAATGAACACAGTGAGAGAGTGAGCCCAGTGACAGAATGAACCCAGTGAGAGAATGAATACAGTGGGAGAATGAATAAAGTGAGAGAGTGAGCACAGTGAGAGAATGAACACAGAGAGAGAATGAGCACAGTGAGTGAATGAATACAGTGAGAGAGTGAATACAGTGAGACAGTGAGCACAGTGAGAGAATGAACACAGTGAGAGAGTGAGCCCAGTGACAGAATGAACCCATTGAGAGAATGAACACAGTGAGACAGTGAGCACAGTGAGAGAATGAACACAGTGAGAGAGGAAAAACAGTGAGAGAATGATCACAGTGAGTGAATGAACACAGTGAGACAGTGAGCACAGTGAGAGAATGAACACAGTGAGAGAATGAACACAGTGAGAGAATGAATACAGTTTGAGAATGAATACAGTGAGAGGGTGAACACAGTGAGAGAATGAACCCAGTGAGAGAATGAGCACAGTGGGAGAGTGAGCACAGTGAGAGAATGAACACAGTGTGAGAGTGAGCACAGTGAGAGAGTGAAAACAGTGAGAGAAGGAACACAGTGAGAGAGTGAAAACAGTGAGAGCGTGAGCACAGTGAGAGAGTCAGCCTGGAGAGTGAATGAACACAGTGAGTGAGAGAGCACAGTGAGAGAATGAACACAGTGAGAGAATGAACACAGTGAGAGAATGAGCTCATTGAGAGAGTGAGGACAGTGAGAGAATGAACACAGTGAGAGAATGAACACAGTGAGAAAATGAGCTCATTGAGAGAGTGAGCACAGTGAGAGAATTGACACAGTGAGAGAGTGAGCACAGTGAGAGAATGAGCACAGTGAGAGAATGAGCACAGTGAGAGAGTGAGCACAGTGAGAGAATTGACACAGTGAGAGAATGAATACAGTGAGAGAGTGAATACAGTGAGAGAGTGAGCACAGTGAGTGAATGAACACAGTGAATGAGAGAGCACAGTGAGAGAATGAACACAGTGAGAGAATGAACACAGTGAGAGAATGAACACAGTGAGAGAATGAGCTCATTGAGAGAGTGAGCACAGTGAGATAATTGACACAGTGAGAGAATGAACACAGTGAGAGAGTGAGCACAGTGAGAGAATTGACACAGTGAGAGAATTGACACAGTGAGAGAATGAACACAGTGAGAGAATGAACACAGTGAGAGAGTGAGCACAGTGAGAGAATGATCACAGTGAGAGAATGAACACAGTGAGTGAATGAATACAGTGACAGAATGAATACAGTGAGAGAATGAATACATTGACAGAATGAACACAGTGAGAGAATGAATACAGTGACAGAGTGAGCACAGTGAGAGAATGAACACAGTGAGAGAATGAACACAGTGACAGAATGAATACAGTGAGAGAATGAATACAGTGAGAGAGTGAGCACAGTGAGAGAATGAACACAGTGAGAGAATGAACACAGTGGGAGAGTGAGCACAGTGAGAGAATGATCACAGTGAAAGAATGAACACAGAGAGACAGTGAGCACAATGAGAGAATGAACACAGTGAGAGAATGATCACAGTGACAGAACGAATACAGTGAGAGAATGAATACAGTGAGCGAGTCAGCACAGTGAGAGAATGAACACAGTGAGAGAATGAACACAGTGAGAGAATGAAAACAGTGAGAGAGTGAATACAGTGAGAGAGTGAGCACAGTGAGAGAATGAACACAGTGAGAGAGTGAGCACAGTGAGAGAATCAACACAGTGAGAGAATGAACACAGTGACAGAATGAATACAGTGAGGGAATGAATACAGTGAGAGAGTGAGCACAGTGAGAGAAGGAACACAGTGAGAGAGTGAAAACAGTGAGAGCGTGAGCACAGTGAGAGAGTCAGCATAGTGAGTGAATGAACACAGTGAGTGAGAGAGCACAGTGAGAGAATGAACACAGTGAGAGAATGAGCTCATTGAGAGAGTGAGGACAGTGAGAGAATGAACACAGTGAGAGAATGAGCTCATTGAGAGAGTGAGCACAGTGAGAGAATTGACACAGTGAGAGAATGAGCACAGTGAGTGAGTGAGCACAGTGAGAGAATTGACACAGTGAGAGTATGAACACAGTGAGAGAATGAACACAGTGAGAGAGTGAGCACAGTGAGAGAATGATCACAGTGAGAGAATGAACACAGTGAGTGAATGAACACAGTGACAGAATGAATACATTGACAGAATGAATACAGTGAGAGAATGAATACAGTGAGAGAGTGAGCACAGTGAGAGAATGAACACGGTGAGAGAATGAACACAGTGACAGAATGAATACAGTGAGAGAATGAATACAGTGAGAGAGTGAGCACAGTGAGTGAATGAACACAGTGAGAGAATGAACACGGTGAGAGAGAGAGCACAGTGAGAGAATGATCACAGTGAAAGAATGAACACAGTGAGACAGTGAGCACAAGGAGAGAATGAACACAGCGAAAGAATGATCACAGTGACAGAACGAATACAGTGAGAGAATGAATACAGTGAGAGAGTGAGCACATTGAGGGAACGGACACAGTGAGAGAATGAACACAGTGAGAGAATGAATACAGTGAGAGAGTGAATACAGTGAGAGAGTGAGCACAGTGAGAGAATGAACACAGTGAGAGAGTGAGCCCAGTGACAGAATGAACCCAGTGAGAGAATGAACACAGTGAGACAGTGAGCACAGTGAGAGAATGAACACAGTGAGAGAATGAACACAGTGACAGAATGAATACAGTGAGGGAATGAATACAGTGAGAGGGTGAGCACAGTGAGAGAATTGACACAGTGACAGAATGAACACAGTGAGAGAATGAACACAGTGAGAGAGTGAGCACAGTGAGAGAATGAACACAGTGAGAGAATGAGCACAGTGAGAGAATGAACACAGTGAGAGAATGAACACAGTGAGAGAGTGAGCACAATGAGAGAATGAACACAGTGAGAGAGTGAATACAGTGAGACAGTGAGCACAGTGAGAGAATGAACACAGTGAGAGAATGAACACAGTGAGAGAATGAACACAGTGAGAGAGTGAGCACAATGAGAGAATGAACACAGTGAGAGAATGAACACAGTGACAGAATGAATACAGTGGGAGAATGAACACAGTGAGAGAGTGAGCACTGTGAGAGAATGAACACAGAGAGAGAATGAGCACAGTGAGTGAATGAATACAGTGAGAGAGTGAATACAGTGAGACAGTGAGCACAGTGAGAGAATGAACAGAGTGAGAGAGTGAGCCCAGTGACAGAATGAACCCATTGAGAGAATGAACACAGTGAGACAGTGAGCACAGTGAGAGAATGAACACAGTGAGAGAGGAAAAACAGTGAGAGAATGATCACAGTGAGCGAATGAACACAGTGAGACAGTGAGCACAGTGAGAGAATGAACACAGTGAGAGAATGAACACAGTGAGAGAATGAATACAGTTTGAGAATGAATGCAGTGAGAGGGTGAACACAGTGAGAGAATGAACCCAGTGAGAGAATGAGCACAGTGGGAGAGTGAGCACAGTGAGAGAATGAACACAGTGTGAGAGTGAGCACAGTGAGAGAGTGAGCACAGTGAGAGAAGGAACACAGTGAGAGAGTGAAAACAGTGAGAGCGTGAGCACAGTGAGAGAGTCAGCATCGAGAGTGAATGAACACAGTGAGTGAGAGAGCACAGTGAGAGAATGAACACAGTGAGAGAATGAGCTCATTGAGAGAGTGAGGACAGTGAGAGAATGAACACAGTGAGAGAATGAACACAGTGAGAAAATGAGCTCATTGAGAGAGTGAGCACAGTGAGAGAATTGACACAGTGAGAGAATGAACACAGTGAGAGAGTGAGCACAGTGAGAGAATTGACATAGTGAGAGAATGAGCACAGTGAGAGAGTGAGCACAGTGAGAGAATTGACACAGTGAGAGAATGAACACAGTGACAGAATGAATACAGTGAGAGAATGAATACAGTGAGAGAGTGAGCACAGTGAGAGAATGAACACAGTGTGAGAATGAACACAGTGAGAGAATGAATACAGTGAGAGAGTGAATACAGTGAGAGAGTGAGCACAGTGAGTGAATGAACACAGTGAATGAGAGAGCACAGTGAGAGAATGAACACAGTGAGAGAATGAACACAGTGAGAGAATGAGCTCATTGAGAGAGTGAGCACAGTGAGAGAATTGACACAGTGAGAGAATGAACACAGTGAGAGAGTGAGCACAGTGAGAGAATTGACACAGTGAGAGAATGAACACAGTGAGAGAGTGAGCACAGTGAGAGAATTGACACAGTGAGAGAATGAGCACAGTGAGAGAATGAACACAGTGAGAGAGTGAGCACATTGAGAGAGTGAGCACAGTGAGAGAATTGACACAGTGAGAGAATGAACACAGTGAGAGAGTGAGAACAGTGAGAGAGTGAGCACAGTGAGCGAAATAACACAGTGAGAGAGTGCACACAGTGAGAGCGTGAGCACAGTGAGAGAGTGAGCATCGTGAGAGAATGAAGACTGTGAGTGAGTGAGCACTGTGAGAAAATGAACACAGAGAGAGATTGAACACAGTGAGAGAGTGGGCAGAGTGAGAGAATGAACACAGTGAGAGTGTGAGCCCAGTGCGAGAATGAACTCAGTGAGAGAATGAACACAGTGAAAGAGTGAGCACTGTGAGAGCGTGAACACAGTGAGAGAGTGAGCACAGTGAGAGAGTGAGCACAGTGAGAGAATGAACACAGTGGGATCGTGAACACAGTGAGAGACTGAGCACAGTGAGAGAATGATAACAGTGACAGAATGATGACAGTGAGCGAATGAACACAGTGAGAGAGTGAGCACAGTGAGAGAATTGACACAGTGAGAGAATGAACACAGTGAGAGAGTGAGCACAGTGAGAGAGTGTGCACTGTGATAGAATGAACACCGTGAGAGGGTGAGGACAGTGGGAGAGTGAGCACAGTGAGAGAATGAACACAGTGAGAGAATGAGCACAGTGAGAGAGGAAAAACAGTGAGAGAATGATCACAGTGAGCGAATGAACACAGTGAGACAGTGAGCACAGTGAGAGAATGAACACAGTGAGAGAATGAATACAGTTTGAGAATGAATACAGTGAGAGGGTGAACACAGTGAGAGAATGAACCCAGTGAGAGAATGAGCACAGTGGGAGAGTGAGCACAGTGAGAGAATGAACACAGTGTGAGACTGAGCACAGTGAGAGAGTGAGCACAGTGAGAGAAGGAACACAGTGAGAGAGTGAAAACAGTGAGAGCGTGAGCACAGTGAGAGAGTCAGCATAGAGAGTGAATGAACACAGTGAGTGAGAGAGCACAGTGAGAGAATGAACACAGTGAGAGAATGAGCTCATTGAGAGAGTGAGGACAGTGAGAGAATGAACACAGTGAGAGAATGAACACAGTGAGAGAGTGAGCACAGTGAGAGAATTGACACAGTGAGAGAATGAACACAGTGAGAGAGTGAGCACAGTGAGAGAATTGACACAGTGAGAGAATGAACACAGTGAGAGAATGAACACAGTGAGAGAGTGAGCACAGTGAGAGAATGATCACAGTGAGAGAATGAACACAGTGAGTGAATGAATACAGTGACAGAATGAATACAGTGAGAGAATGAATACATTGACAGAATGAATACAGTGAGAGAATGAATACAGTGACAGAGTGAGCACAGTGAGAGAATGAACACAGTGAGAGAATGAACACAGTGACAGAATGAAGACAGTGAGAGAATGAATACAGTGAGAGAGTGAGCACAGTGAGAGAATGAACACAGTGAGAGAATGAACACAGTGTGAGAGTGAGCACAGTGAGAGAATGATCACAGTGAAAGAATGAACACAGTGAGACAGTGAGCACAATGAGAGAATGAACACAGTGAGAGAATGATCACAGTGACAGAACGAATACAGTGAGAGAATGAATACAGTGAGAGAGTCAGCACAGTGAGAGAATGAACACAGTGAGAGAATGAATACAGTGAGAGAGTGAATACAGTGAGAGAGTGAGCACAGTGAGAGAATGAACACAGTGAGAGAGTGAGCCCAGTGACAGAATGAACCCAGTGAGAGAATGAACACAGTGAGACAGTGAGCACAGTGAGAGAATGAACACAGTGAGAGAATGAACACAGTGACAGAATGAATACAGTGAGGGAATGAATACAGTGCGAGGGTGAGCACAGTGAAAGAATTGACACAGTGAGAGAATGAACTCAGTGAGAGAGTGAGCACAGTGAGAGAGTGAGCACAGTGAGAGAATTGACACAGTGAGAGAATGAACACAGTGAGAGAGTGAGAACAGTGAGAGAGTGAGCACAGTGAGCGAAATAACACAGTGAGAGAGTGCACACAGTGAGAGCGTGAGCACAGTGAGAGAGTGAGCATCGTGAGAGAATGAAGACTGTGAGTGAGTGAGCACTGTGAGAAAATGAACACAGAGAGAGATTGAACACAGTGAGAGAGTGGGCAGTGTGAGAGAATGAACACAGTGAGAGTGTGAGCCCAGTGCGAGAATGAACTCAGTGAGAGAATGAACACAGTGAAAGAGTGAGCACTGTGAGAGCGTGAACACAGTGAGAGAGTGAGCACAGTGAGAGGGAGAGCACAGAGAGAGAAGGAACACAGTGACAGAGAAAACACATTGAGAGAGTGAGCACAGTGAGAGAATGAACACAGGGAGAGAGTGAGCACAGTGAGAGAGTGAACAGAGTGAGAGAATGAACACAGTGAGAGAGTGAGCACAGTGAGAGAATGAAAACAGTGATTGAGTGAGCACAGTGAGAGAATGAACACAGTGAGAGAGTGAGCACAGTGAGAGAGTGAGCACAGTGAGAGAATGAACACAGTGGGATCGTGAACACAGTGAGAGACTGAGCACAGTGAGAGAATGATAACAGTGACAGAATGATCACAGTGAGCGAATGAACACAGTGAGAGAGTGAGCACAGTGAGAGAATTGACACAGTGAGAGAATGAACACAGTGAGAGAGTGAGCACAGTGAGAGAGTGTGCACTGTGATAGAATGAACACCGTGAGAGGGTGAGGACAGTGGGAGAGTGAGCACAGTGAGAGAATTGACACAGTGAGAGAATGAACACAGTGAGAGAATGAACACAGTGAGAGAATGAACACAGTGACAGAATGAATACAGTGAGAGAATGTACACAGTGAGAGAATGAGCACAGTGAGTGAATGAATACAGTGAGAGAGTGAATACAGTGAGACAGTGAGCACAGTGAGAGAATGAACACAGTGAGAGCGTGAGCCCAGTGACAGAATGAACCCAGTGAGAGAATGAACACAGTGAGACAGTGAGCACAGTGAGAGAATGAACACAGTGAGAGAGGAAAAACAGTGAGAGAATGAACACAGTGAGAGAACGAACACAGTGAGAGAATGAGCACAGTGAGAGAGTGAGCACAGTGAGAGTATTGACACAGTGAGAGAATGAACACAGTGAGAGAGTGAGAACAGTGAGAGAGTGAGCACAGTGAGCGAAAGAACACAGTGAGAGAGTGAGCACAGTGAGAGAGTGAGCATCGTGAGAGAATGAAGACTGTGAGTGATTGAGCACTGTCAGAGAATGAACACAGAGAGAGAGTGAACACAGTGAGAGAGTGAGCAGAGTGAGAGAATGAACACAGTGAGAGTGTGAGCCCAGTGAGTGAATGAACCCAGTGAGAGAATGAACACAGTGAAAGAGTGAGCACTGTGAGAGAGTGAACACAGTGAGAGAGAAAGCACAGAGAGAGAGAGAGCACAGAGAGAGAATGAACACAGTGACAGAGAAAACACATTGAGAGACTGAGCACAGTGTGAGAATGAACACAGTGAGAGAGCAAACACAGTGAGAGCGTGAGCACAGTGAGAGAATGAACACTGTGAGAGAGTGAATACAGTGAGAGAGTGAGCACAGTGAGAGAGTGAACACAGTGAGAGAATGAACACAGTGAGAGAGTGAACACAGTGAGAGAATGAAAACAGTGATTGAGTGAGCACAGTGATAGAATGAACACAGTGAGAGAGTGAGCACAGTGAGGGAGTGAGCACAGTGAGAGAATGAACACAGTAAGATAGTGAACACAGTGAGAGACTGAGCACAGTGAGAGAATGAACACAGTGACAGAATGATCACAGTGAGGGACTGAGCACAGTGAGAGAATGAACACAGTGAGAGAATGAACACAGTGAGAGAATCAGCTCATTGAGAGAGTGAGCACAGTGAGAGAAGTGACAAAGTGAGAGAATGAGCACAGTGAGAGAGTGAGCGCATTGAGAGAATTGACACATTGAGAGATTGAACACAGTGAGAGAATGAACAGAGTGAGAGAAAGAACTCACTGAGAGGGCGAGCCCAGTGAGAGAATGAACCCAGTGAGAGGACGAACACAGTGAGAGATTGAACACAGTGAGAGAGTGAGCACAGTGAGAGAATGAATACAGTGAGAGAGTGAGCACAGTGAGAGAATGAACACAGTGAGTGAATGAACACAGTGACAGAATGAATACATTGACAGAATGAATACAGTGAGAGAATGAATACAGTGAGAGAGTGAGCACAGTGAGAGAATGAACACGGTGAGAGAATGAACACAGTGACAGAATGAATACAGTGAGAGAATGAATACAGTGAGAGAGTGAGCACAGTGAGTGAATGAACACAGTGAGAGAATGAACACAGTGAGAGAGAGAGCACAGTGAGAGAATGATCACAGTGAAAGAATGAACACAGTGAGTCAGTGAGCACAAGGAGAGAATGAACACAGCGAAAGAATGATCACAGTGACAGAACGAATACAGTGAGAGAATGAATACAGTGAGAGAGTGAGCACATTGAGGGAACGGACACAGTGAGAGAATGAACACAGTGAGAGAATGAATACAGTGAGAGAGTGAATACAGTGAGAGAGTGAGCACAGTGAGAGAATGAACACAGTGAGAGAGTGAGCCCAGTGACAGAATGAACCCAGTGAGAGAATGAACACAGTGAGACAGTGAGCACAGTGAGAGAATGAACACAGTGAGAGAATGAACACAGTGACAGAATGAATACAGTGAGGGAATGAATACAGTGAGAGGGTGAGCACAGTGAGAGAATTGACACAGTGACAGAATGAACACAGTGAGAGAATGAACACAGTGAGAGAGTGAGCACAGTGAGAGAATGAACACAGTGGGATCGTGAACACAGTGAGAGACTGAGCACAGTGAGAGAATGATAACAGTGACAGAATGATCACAGTGAGCGAATGAACACAGTGAGAGAGTGAGCACAGTGAGAGAATTGACACAGTGAGAGAATGAACACAGTGAGAGAGTGAGCACAGTGAGAGAGTGTGCACTGTGATAGAATGAACACCGTGAGAGGGTGAGGACAGTGGGAGAGTGAGCACAGTGAGAGAATTGACACAGTGAGAGAATGAACACAGTGAGAGAATGAACACAGTGAGAGAATGAACACAGTGACAGAATGAATACAGTGAGAGAATGTACACAGTGAGAGAATGAGCACAGTGAGTGAATGAATACAGTGAGAGAGTGAATACAGTGAGACAGTGAGCACAGTGAGAGAATGAACACAGTGAGAGCGTGAGCCCAGTGACAGAATGAACCCAGTGAGAGAATGAACACAGTGAGACAGTGAGCACAGTGAGAGAATGAACACAGTGAGAGAGGAAAAACAGTGAGAGAATGAACACAGTGAGAGAACGAACACAGTGAGAGAATGAGCACAGTGAGAGAGTGAGCACAGTGAGAGTATTGACACAGTGAGAGAATGAACACAGTGAGAGAGTGAGAACAGTGAGAGAGTGAGCACAGTGAGCGAAAGAACACAGTGAGAGAGTGAGCACAGTGAGAGAGTGAGCATCGTGAGAGAATGAAGACTGTGAGTGATTGAGCACTGTCAGAGAATGAACACAGAGAGAGAGTGAACACAGTGAGAGAGTGAGCAGAGTGAGAGAATGAACACAGTGAGAGTGTGAGCCCAGTGAGTGAATGAACCCAGTGAGAGAATGAACACAGTGAAAGAGTGAGCACTGTGAGAGAGTGAACACAGTGAGAGAGAAAGCACAGAGAGAGAGAGAGCACAGAGAGAGAATGAACACAGTGACAGAGAAAACACATTGAGAGACTGAGCACAGTGTGAGAATGAACACAGTGAGAGAGCAAACACAGTGAGAGCGTGAGCACAGTGAGAGAATGAACACTGTGAGAGAGTGAATACAGTGAGAGAGTGAGCACAGTGAGAGAGTGAACACAGTGAGAGAATGAACACAGTGAGAGAGTGAACACAGTGAGAGAATGAAAACAGTGATTGAGTGAGCACAGTGATAGAATGAACACAGTGAGAGAGTGAGCACAGTGAGAGAGTGAGCACAGTGAGAGAATGAACACAGTAAGATAGTGAACACAGTGAGAGACTGAGCACAGTGAGAGAATGAACACAGTGACAGAATGATCACAGTGAGGGACTGAGCACAGTGAGAGAATGAACACAGTGAGAGAATGAACACAGTGAGAGAATCAGCTCATTGAGAGAGTGAGCACAGTGAGAGAAGTGACAAAGTGAGAGAATGAGCACAGTGAGAGAGTGAGCGCATTGAGAGAATTGACACATTGAGAGATTGAACACAGTGAGAGAATGAACAGAGTGAGAGAAAGAACTCACTGAGAGGGCGAGCCCAGTGAGAGAATGAACCCAGTGAGAGGACGAACACAGTGAGAGATTGAACACAGTGAGAGAGTGAGCACAGTGAGAGAATGAATACAGTGAGAGAGTGAGCACAGTGAGAGAATGAACACAGTGAGTGAATGAACACAGTGACAGAATGAATACATTGACAGAATGAATACAGTGAGAGAATGAATACAGTGAGAGAGTGAGCACAGTGAGAGAATGAACACGGTGAGAGAATGAACACAGTGACAGAATGAATACAGTGAGAGAATGAATACAGTGAGAGAGTGAGCACAGTGAGTGAATGAACACAGTGAGAGAATGAACACAGTGAGAGAGAGAGCACAGTGAGAGAATGATCACAGTGAAAGAATGAACACAGTGAGTCAGTGAGCACAAGGAGAGAATGAACACAGCGAAAGAATGATCACAGTGACAGAACGAATACAGTGAGAGAATGAATACAGTGAGAGAGTGAGCACATTGAGGGAACGGACACAGTGAGAGAATGAACACAGTGAGAGAATGAATACAGTGAGAGAGTGAATACAGTGAGAGAGTGAGCACATTGAGAGAATGAACACAGTGAGAGAGTGAGCCCAGTGACAGAATGAACCCAGTGAGAGAATGAACACAGTGAGACAGTGAGCACAGTGAGAGAATGAACACAGTGAGAGAATGAACACAGTGACAGAATGAATACAGTGAGGGAATGAATACAGTGAGAGGGTGAGCACAGTGAGAGAATTGACACAGTGACAGAATGAACACAGTGAGAGAATGAACACAGTGAGAGAGTGAGCACAGTGAGAGAATGAACACAGTGAGAGAATGAGCACAGTGAGAGAATGAACACAGTGAGAGAATGAACACAGTGAGAAAGTGAGCACAATGAGAGAATGAAAACAGTGAGAGAGTGAATACAGTGAGACAGTGAGCACAGTGAGAGAATGAACACAGTGAGAGAATGAACACAGTGAGAGAGTGAGCACAATGAGAGAATGAACACAGTGAGAGAATGAACACAGTGACAGAATGAATACAGTGGGGGAATGAACACAGTGAGAGAGTGAGCACTGTGAGAGAATGAACACAGAGAGAGAATGAGCACAGTGAGTGAATGAATACAGTGAGAGAGTGAATACAGTGAGACAGTGAGCACAGTGAGAGAATGAACAGAGTGAGAGAGTGAGCCCAGTGACAGAATGAACCCATTGAGAGAATGAACACAGTGAGACAGTGAGCACAGTGAGAGAATGAACACAGTGAGAGAGGAAAAACAGTGAGAGAATGATCACAGTGAGCGAATGAACACAGTGAGACAGTGAGCACAGTGAGAGAATGAACACAGTGAGAGAATGAACACAGTGAGAGAATGAATACAGTTTGAGAATGAATGCAGTGAGAGGGTGAACACAGTGAGAGAATGAACCCAGTGAGAGAATGAGCACAGTGGGAGAGTGAGCACAGTGAGAGAATGAACACAGTGTGAGAGTGAGCACAGTGAGAGAGTGAGCACAGTGAGAGAAGGAACACAGTGAGAGAGTGAAAACAGTGAGAGCGTGAGCACAGTGAGAGAGTCAGCATCGAGAGTGAATGAACACAGTGAGTGAGAGAGCACAGTGAGAGAATGAACACAGTGAGAGAATGAGCTCATTGAGAGAGTGAGGACAGTGAGAGAATGAACACAGTGAGAGAATGAACACAGTGAGAAAATGAGCTCATTGAGAGAGTGAGCACAGTGAGAGAATTGACACAGTGAGAGAATGAACACAGTGACAGAATGAATACAGTGAGAGAATGAATACAGTGAGAGAGTGAGCACAGTGAGAGAATGAACACAGTGTGAGAATGAACACAGTGAGAGAATGAATACAGTGAGAGAGTGAATACAGTGAGAGAGTGAGCACAGTGAGTGAATGAACACAGTGAATGAGAGAGCACAGTGAGAGAATGAACACAGTGAGAGAATGAACACAGTGAGAGAATGAACACAGTGAGAGAATGAGCTCATTGAGAGAGTGAGCACAGTGAGAGAATTGACACAGTGAGAGAATGAACACAGTGAGAGAGTGAGCACAGTGAGAGAATTGACACAGTGAGAGAATGAACACAGTGAGAGAGTGAGCACAGTGAGAGAATGAACACAGTGAGAGAATGAACACAGTGGGAGAGTGAGCACAGTGAGAGAATGATCACAGTGAAAGAATGAACGCAGAGAGACAGTGAGCACAATGAGAGAATGAACACAGTGAGAGAATGATCACAGTGACAGAACGAATACAGTGAGAGAATGAATACAGTGAGAGAGTCAGCACAGTGAGAGAATGAACACAGTGAGAGAATGAACACAGTGAGAGAATGAAATCAGTGAGAGAGTGAATACAGTGAGAGAGTGAGCACAGTGAGAGAATGAACACAGTGAGAGAGTGAGCCCAGTGACAGAATGAACCCAGTGAGAGAATGAACACAGTGAGACAGTGAGCACAGTGAGAGAATGAACACAGTGAGAGAATGAACACAGTGACAGAATGAATACAGTGAGGGAATGAATACAGTGAGAGAGTGAGCACAGTGAGAGAAGGAACACAGTGAGAGAGTGAAAACAGTGAGAGCGTGAGCACAGTGAGAGAGTCAGCATAGTGAGTGAATGAACACAGTGAGTGAGAGAGCACAGTGAGAGAATGAACACAGTGAGAGAATGAGCTCATTGAGAGAGTGAGGACAGTGAGAGAATGAACACAGTGAGAAAATGAGCTCATTGAGAGAGTGAGCACAGTGAGAGAATTGACACAGTGAGAGAATGAACACAGTGAGAGAGTGAGCACAGTGAGAGAATTGACACAGTGAGGGAATGAGCACAGTGAGAGAGTGAGCACAGTGAGAGAATTGACACAGTGAGAGAGTGAACACAGTGAGAGAATGAACACAGTGAGAGAATGAGCTCATTGAGAGAGTTAGCACAGTGAGAGAATTGACACAGTGAGAGAATGAACACAGTGAGAGAGTGAGCACAGTGAGAGAATTGACACAGTGAGAGAATGAGCACAGTGAGTGAGTGAGCACAGTGAGAGAATTGACACAGTGAGAGTATGAACACAGTGAGAGAATGAACACAGTGAGAGAGTGAGCGCAGTGAGAGAATGATCACAGTGAGAGAATGAACACAGTGAGTGAATGAACACAGTGACAGAATGAATACATTGACAGAATGAATACAGTGAGAGAATGAATACAGTGAGAGAGTGAGCACAGTGAGAGAATGAACACGGTGAGAGAATGAACACAGTGACGGAATGAATACAGTGAGAGAATGAATACAGTGAGAGAGTGAGCACAGTGAGTGAATGAACACAGAGAGAGAATGAACACAGTGAGAGAGAGAGCACAGTGAGAGAATGATCACAGTGAAAGAATGAACACAGTGAGACAGTGAGCACAAGGAGAGAATGAACACAGCGAAAGAATGATCACAGTGACAGAACGAATACAGTGAGAGAATGAATACAGTGAGAGAGTGAGCACATTGAGGGAACGGACACAGTGAGAGAATGAACACAGTGAGAGAATGAATACAGTGAGAGAGTGAATACAGTGAGAGAGTGAGCACAGTGAGAGAATGAACACAGTGAGAGAGTGTGCCCAGTGACAGAATGAACCCAGTGAGAGAATGAACACAGTGAGACAGTGAGCACAGTGAGAGAATGAACACAGTGAGAGAATGAACACAGTGACAGAATGAATACAGTGAGGGAATGAATACAGTGAGAGGGTGAGCACAGTGAGAGAATTGACACAGTGACAGAATGAACACAGTGAGAGAATGAACACAGTGAGAGAGTGAGCACAGTGAGAGAATGAACACAGTGAGAGAATGAGCACAGTGAGAGAATGAACACAGTGAGAGAATGAACACAGTGAGAGAGTGAGCACAATGAGAGAATGAACACAGTGAGAGAGTGAATACAGTGAGACAGTGAGCACAGTGAGAGAATGAACACAGTGAGAGAATGAACACAGTGAGTGAATGAACACAGTGAGAGAGTGAGCACAATGAGAGAATGAACACAGTGAGAGAATGAACACAGTGACAGAATGAATACAGTGGGAGAATGAACACAGTGAGAGAGTGAGCACTGTGAGAGAATGAACACAGAGAGAGAATGAGCACAGTGAGTGAATGAATACAGTGAGAGAGTGAATACAGTGAGACAGTGAGCACAGTGAGAGAATGAACAGAGTGAGAGAGTGAGCCCAGTGACAGAATGAACCCATTGAGAGAATGAACACAGTGAGACAGTGAGCACAGTGAGAGAATGAACACAGTGAGAGAGGAAAAACAGTGAGAGAATGATCACAGTGAGCGAATGAACACAGTGAGACAGTGAGCACAGTGAGAGAATGAACACAGTGAGAGAATGAACACAGTGAGAGAATGAATACAGTTTGAGAATGAATGCAGTGAGAGGGTGAACACAGTGAGAGAATGAACCCAGTGAGAGAATGAGCACAGTGGGAGAGTGAGCACAGTGAGAGAATGAACACAGTGTGAGAGTGAGCACAGTGAGAGAGTGAGCACAGTGAGAGAAGGAACACAGTGAGAGAGTGAAAACAGTGAGAGCGTGAGCACAGTGAGAGAGTCAGCATCGAGAGTGAATGAACACAGTGAGTGAGAGAGCACAGTGAGAGAATGAACACAGTGAGAGAATGAGCTCATTGAGAGAGTGAGGACAGTGAGAGAATGAACACAGTGAGAGAATGAACACAGTGAGAAAATGAGCTCATTGAGAGAGTGAGCACAGTGAGAGAATTGACACAGTGAGAGAATGAACACAGTGAGAGAGTGAGCACAGTGAGAGAATTGACATAGTGAGAGAATGAGCACAGTGAGAGAGTGAGCACAGTGAGAGAATTGACACAGTGAGAGAATGAACACAGTGACAGAATGAATACAGTGAGAGAATGAATACAGTGAGAGAGTGAGCACAGTGAGAGAATGAACACAGTGTGAGAATGAACACAGTGAGAGAATAAATACAGTGAGAGAGTGAATACAGTGAGAGAGTGAGCACAGTGAGTGAATGAACACAGTGAATGAGAGAGCACAGTGAGAGAATGAACACAGTGAGAGAATGAACACAGTGAGAGAATGAACACAGTGAGAGAATGAGCTCATTGAGAGAGTGAGCACAGTGAGAGAATTGACACAGTGAGAGAATGAACACAGTGAGAGAGTGAGCACAGTGAGAGAATTGACACAGTGAGAGAATGAACACAGTGAGAGAGTGAGCACAGTGAGAGAATTGACACAGTGAGAGAATGAACACAGTGAGAGAATGAACACAGTGAGAGAGTGAGCACATTGAGAGAGTGAGCACAGTGAGAGAATTGACACAGTGAGAGAATGAACACAGTGAGAGAGTGAGAACAGTGAGAGAGTGAGCACAGTGAGCGAAATAACACAGTGAGAGAGTGCACACAGTGAGAGCGTGAGCACAGTGAGAGAGTGAGCATCGTGAGAGAATGAAGACTGTGAGTGAGTGAGCACTGTGAGAAAATGAACACAGAGAGAGATTGAACACAGTGAGAGAGTGGGCAGAGTGAGAGAATGAACACAGTGAGAGTGTGAGCCCAGTGCGAGAATGAACTCAGTGAGAGAATGAACACAGTGAAAGAGTGAGCACTGTGAGAGCGTGAACACAGTGAGAGAGTGAGCACAGTGAGAGAGTGAGCACAGTGAGAGAATGAACACAGTGGGATCGTGAACACAGTGAGAGACTGAGCACAGTGAGAGAATGATAACAGTGACAGAATGATGACAGTGAGCGAATGAACACAGTGAGAGAGTGAGCACAGTGAGAGAGTTGACACAGTGAGAGAATGAACACAGTGAGAGAGTGAGCACAGTGAGAGAGTGTGCACTGTGATAGAATGAACACCGTGAGAGGGTGAGGACAGTGGGAGAGTGAGCACAGTGAGAGAATGAACACAGTGAGAGAATGAGCACAGTGAGAGAGGAAAAACAGTGAGAGAATGAGCACAGTGAGCGAATGAACACAGTGAGACAGTGAGCACAGTGAGAGAATGAACACAGTGAGAGAATTGACACAGTGAGAGAATGAACACAGTGAGAGAGTGAGCACAGTGAGAGAATTGACACAGTGAGAGAATGAACACAGTGAGAGAATGAACACAGTGAGAGAGTGAGCACATTGAGAGAGTGAGCACAGTGAGAGAATTGACACAGTGAGAGAATGAACACAGTGAGAGAGTGAGAACAGTGAGAGAGTGAGCACAGTGAGCGAAATAACACAGTGAGAGAGTGCACACAGTGAGAGCGTGAGCACAGTGAGAGAGTGAGCATCGTGAGAGAATGAAGACTGTGAGTGAGTGAGCACTGTGAGAAAATGAACACAGAGAGAGATTGAACACAGTGAGAGAGTGGGCAGAGTGAGAGAATGAACACAGTGAGAGTGTGAGCCCAGTGCGAGAATGAACTCAGTGAGAGAATGAACACAGTGAAAGAGTGAGCACTGTGAGAGCGTGAACACAGTGAGAGAGTGAGCACAGTGAGAGAGTGAGCACAGTGAGAGAATGAACACAGTGTTATCGTGAACACAGTGAGAGACTGAGCACAGTGAGAGAATGATAACAGTGACAGAATGATCACAGTGAGCGAATGAACACAGTGAGAGAGTGAGCACAGTGAGAGAATTGACACAGTGAGAGAATGAACACAGTGAGAGAGTGAGCACAGTGAGAGAGTGTGCACTGTGATAGAATGAACACCGTGAGAGGGTGAGGACAGTGGGAGAGTGAGCACAGTGAGAGAATGAACACAGTGAGAGAATGAGCACAGTGAGAGAGGAAAAACAGTGAGAGAATGATCACAGTGAGCGAATGAACACAGTGAGACAGTGAGCACAGTGAGAGAATGAACACAGTGAGAGAATGAATACAGTTTGAGAATGAATACAGTGAGAGGGTGAACACAGTGAGAGAATGAACCCAGTGAGAGAATGAGCACAGTGGGAGAGTGAGCACAGTGAGAGAATGAACACAGTGTGAGACTGAGCACAGTGAGAGAGTGAGCACAGTGAGAGAAGGAACACAGTGAGAGAGTGAAAACAGTGAGAGCGTGAGCACAGTGAGAGAGTCAGCATAGAGAGTGAATGAACACAGTGAGTGAGAGAGCACAGTGAGAGAATGAACACAGTGAGAGAATGAGCTCATTGAGAGAGTGAGGACAGTGAGAGAATGAACACAGTGAGAGAATGAACACAGTGAGAGAGTGAGCACAGTGAGAGAATTTACACAGTGAGAGAATGAACACAGTGAGAGAGTGAGCACAGTGAGAGAATTGACACAGTGAGAGAATGAACACAGTGAGAGAATGAACACAGTGAGAGAGTGAGCACAGTGAGAGAATGATCACAGTGAGAGAATGAACACAGTGAGTGAATGAATACAGTGACAGAATGAATACAGTGAGAGAATGAATACATTGACAGAATGAATACAGTGAGAGAATGAATACAGTGACAGAGTGAGCACAGTGAGAGAATGAACACAGTGAGAGAATGAACACAGTGACAGAATGAATACAGTGAGAGAATGAATACAGTGAGAGAGTGAGCACAGTGAGAGAATGAACACAGTGTGAGAATGAACACAGTGAGAGAATAAATACAGTGAGAGAGTGAATACAGTGAGAGAGTGAGCACAGTCAGTGAATGAACACAGTGAATGAGAGAGCACAGTGAGAGAATGAACACAGTGAGAGAATGAACACAGTGAGAGAATGAACACAGTGAGAGAATGAGCTCATTGAGAGAGTGAGCACAGTGAGAGAATTGACACAGTGAGAGAATGAACACAGTGAGAGAGTGAGCACAGTGAGAGAATTGACACAGTGAGAGAATGAACACAGTGAGAGAGTGAGCACAGTGAGAGAATTGACACAGTGAGAGAATGAACACAGTGAGAGAATGAACACAGTGAGAGAGTGAGCACATTGAGAGAGTGAGCACAGTGAGAGAATTGACACAGTGAGAGAATGAACACAGTGAGAGAGTGAGAACAGTGAGAGAGTGAGCACAGTGAGCGAAATAACACAGTGAGAGAGTGCACACAGTGAGAGCGTGAGCACAGTGAGAGAGTGAGCATCGTGAGAGAATGAAGACTGTGAGTGAGTGAGCACTGTGAGAAAATGAACACAGAGAGAGATTGAACACAGTGAGAGAGTGGGCAGAGTGAGAGAATGAACACAGTGAGAGTGTGAGCCCAGTGCGAGAATGAACTCAGTGAGAGAATGAACACAGTGAAAGAGTGAGCACTGTGAGAGCGTGAACACAGTGAGAGAGTGAGCACAGTGAGAGAGTGTGCACAGTGAGAGAATGAACACAGTGGGATCGTGAACACAGTGAGAGACTGAGCACAGTGAGAGAATGCTAACAGTGACAGAATGATCACAGTGAGCGAATGAACACAGTGAGAGAGTGAGCACAGTGAGAGAGTTGACACAGTGAGAGAATGAACACAGTGAGAGAGTGAGCACAGTGAGAGAGTGTGCACTGTGATAGAATGAACACCGTGAGAGGGTGAGGACAGTGGGAGAGTGAGCACAGTGAGAGAATGAACACAGTGAGAGAATGAGCACAGTGAGAGAGGAAAAACAGTGAGAGAATGATCACAGTGAGCGAATGAACACAGTGAGACAGTGACCACAGTGAGAGAATGAACACAGTGAGAGAATTGACACAGTGAGAGAATGAACACAGTGAGAGAGTGAGCACAGTGAGAGAATTGACACAGTGAGAGAATGAACACAGTGAGAGAATGAACACAGTGAGAGAGTGAGCACATTGAGAGAGTGAGCACAGTGAGAGAATTGACACAGTGAGAGAATGAACACAGTGAGAGAGTGAGAACAGTGAGAGAGTGAGCACAGTGAGCGAAATAACACAGTGAGAGAGTGCACACAGTGAGAGCGTGAGCACAGTGAGAGAGTGAGCATCGTGAGAGAATGAAGACTGTGAGTGAGTGAGCAATGTGAGAAAATGAACACAGAGAGAGATTGAACACAGTGAGAGAGTGGGCAGAGTGAGAGAATGAACACAGTGAGAGTGTGAGCCCAGTGCGAGAATGAACTCAGTGAGAGAATGAACACAGTGAAAGAGTGAGCACTGTGAGAGCGTGAACACAGTGAGAGAGTGAGCACAGTGAGAGAGTGAGCACAGTGAGAGAATGAACACAGTGGGATCGTGAACACAGTGAGAGACTGAGCACAGTGAGAGAATGATAACAGTGACAGAATGATGACAGTGAGCGAATGAACACAGTGAGAGAGTGAGCACAGTGAGAGAATTGACACAGTGAGAGAATGAACACAGTGAGAGAGTGAGCACAGTGAGAGAGTGTGCACTGTGATAGAATGAACACCGTGAGAGGGTGAGGACAGTGGGAGAGTGAGCACAGTGAGAGAATGAACACAGTGAGAGAATGAATACAGTGAGAGAGGAAAAACAGTGAGAGAATGATCACAGTGAGCGAATGAACACAGTGAGACAGTGAGCACAGTGAGAGAATGAACACAGTGAGAGAATGAATACAGTTTGAGAATGAATACAGTGAGAGGGTGAACACAGTGAGAGAATGAACCCAGTGAGAGAATGAGCACAGTGGGAGAGTGAGCACAGTGAGAGAATGAACACAGTGTGAGACTGAGCACAGTGAGAGAGTGAGCACAGTGAGAGAAGGAACACAGTGAGAGAGTGAAAAGAGTGAGAGCGTGAGCACAGTGAGAGAGTCAGCATAGAGAGTGAATGAACACAGTGAGTGAGAGAGCACAGTGAGAGAATGAACACAGTGAGAGAATGAGCTCATTGAGAGAGTGAGGACAGTGAGAGAATGAACACAGTGAGAGAATGAACACAGTGAGAGAGTGAGCACAGTGAGAGAATTTACACAGTGAGAGAATGAACACAGTGAGAGAGTGAGCACAGTGAGAGAATTGACACAGTGAGAGAATGAACACAGTGAGAGAATGAACACAGTGAGAGAGTGAGCACAGTGAGAGAATGATCACAGTGAGAGAATGAACACAGTGAGTGAATGAATACAGTGACAGAATGAATACAGTGAGAGAATGAATACATTGACAGAATGAATACAGTGAGAGAATGAATACAGTGACAGAGTGAGCACAGTGAGAGAATGAACACAGTGAGAGAATGAACACAGTGACAGAATGAAGACAGTGAGAGAATGAATACAGTGAGAGAGTGAGCACAGTGAGAGAATGAACACAGTGAGAGAATGAACACAGTGTGAGAGTGAGCACAGTGAGAGAATGATCACAGTGAAAGAATGAACACAGTGAGACAGTGAGCACAATGAGAGAATGAACACAGTGAGAGAATGATCACAGTGACAGAACGAATACAGTGAGAGAATGAATACAGTGAGAGAGTCAGCACAGTGAGAGAATGAACACAGAGAGAGATTGAACACAGTGAGAGAGTGGGCAGAGTGAGAGAATGAACACAGTGAGAGTGTGAGCCCAGTGCGAGAATGAACTCAGTGAGAGAATGAACACAGTGAAAGAGTGAGCACTGTGAGAGCGTGAACACAGTGAGAGAGTGAGCACAGTGAGAGAGTGAGCACAGTGAGAGAATGAACACAGTGGGATCGTGAACACAGTGAGAGACTGAGCACAGTGAGAGAATGATAACAGTGACAGAATGATGACAGTGAGCGAATGAACACAGTGAGAGAGTGAGCACAGTGAGAGAATTGACACAGTGAGAGAATGAACACAGTGAGAGAGTGAGCACAGTGAGAGAGTGTGCACTGTGATAGAATGAACACCGTGAGAGGGTGAGGACAGTGGGAGAGTGAGCACAGTGAGAGAATGAACACAGTGAGAGAATGAGCACAGTGAGAGAGGAAAAACAGTGAGAGAATGATCACAGTGAGCGAATGAACACAGTGAGACAGTGAGCACAGTGAGAGAATGAACACAGTGAGAGAATGAATACAGTTTGAGAATGAATACAGTGAGAGGGTGAACACAGTGAGAGAATGAACCCAGTGAGAGAATGAGCACAGTGGGAGAGTGAGCACAGTGAGAGAATGAACACAGTGTGAGACTGAGCACAGTGAGAGAGTGAGCACAGTGAGAGAAGGAACACAGTGAGAGAGTGAAAACAGTGAGAGCGTGAGCACAGTGAGAGAGTCAGCATAGAGAGTGAATGAACACAGTGAGTGAGAGAGCACAGTGAGAGAATGAACACAGTGAGAGAATGAGCTCATTGAGAGAGTGAGGACAGTGAGAGAATGAACACAGTGAGAGAATGAACACAGTGAGAGAGTGAGCACAGTGAGAGAATTTACACAGTGAGAGAATGAACACAGTGAGAGAGTGAGCACAGTGAGAGAATTGACACAGTGAGAGAATGAACACAGTGAGAGAATGAACACAGTGAGAGAGTGAGCACAGTGAGAGAATGATCACAGTGAGAGAATGAACACAGTGAGTGAATGAATACAGTGACAGAATGAATACAGTGAGAGAATGAATACATTGACAGAATGAATACAGTGAGAGAATGAATACAGTGACAGAGTGAGCACAGTGAGAGAATGAACACAGTGAGAGAATGAACACAGTGACAGAATGAAGACAGTGAGAGAATGAATACAGTGAGAGAGTGAGCACAGTGAGAGAATGAACACAGTGAGAGAATGATCACAGTGTGAGAGTGAGCACAGTGAGAGAATGATCACAGTGAAAGAATGAACACAGTGAGACAGTGAGCACAATGAGAGAATTGACACAGTGAGAGAATGATCACAGTGACAGAACGAATACAGTGAGAGAATGAATACAGTGAGAGAGTCAGCACAGTGAGAGAATGAACACAGTGAGAGAATGAATACAGTGAGAGAGTGAATACAGTGAGAGAGTGAGCACAGTGAGAGAATGAACACAGTGAGAGAGTGAGCCCAGTGACAGAATGAACCCAGTGAGAGAATGAACACAGTGAGACAGTGAGCACAGTGAGAGAATGAACACAGTGAGAGAATGAACACAGTGACAGAATGAATACAGTGAGGGAATGAATACAGTGCGAGGGTGAGCACAGTGAAAGAATTGACACAGTGAGAGAATGAACTCAGTGAGAGAGTGAGCACAGTGAGAGAGTGAGCACAGTGAGAGAATTTACACAGTGAGAGAATGAACACAGTGAGAGAGTGAGAACAGTGAGAGAGTGAGCACAGTGAGCGAAATAACACAGTGAGAGAGTGCACACAGTGAGAGCGTGAGCACAGTGAGAGAGTGAGCATCGTGAGAGAATGAAGACTGTGAGTGAGTGAGCACTGTGAGAAAATGAACACAGAGAGAGATTGAACACAGTGAGAGAGTGGGCAGAGTGAGAGAATGAACACAGTGAGAGTGTGAGCCCAGTGCGAGAATGAACTCAGTGAGAGAATGAACACAGTGAAAGAGTGAGCACTGTGAGAGCGTGAACACAGTGAGAGAGTGAGCACAGTGAGAGGGAGAGCACAGAGAGAGAAGGAACACAGTGACAGAGAAAACACATTGAGAGAGTGAGCACAGTGAGAGAATGAACACAGGGAGAGAGTGAGCACAGTGAGAGAGTGAACAGAGTGAGAGAATGAACACAGTGAGAGAGTGAGCACAGTGAGAGAATGAAAACAGTGATTGAGTGAGCACAGTGAGAGAATGAACACAGTGGGATCGTGAACACAGTGAGAGACTGAGCACAGTGAGAGAATGATAACAGTGACAGAATGATCACAGTGAGCGAATGAACACAGTGAGAGAGTGAGCACAGTGAGAGAATTGACACAGTGAGAGAATGAACACAGTGAGAGAGTGAGCACAGTGAGAGAGTGTGCACTGTGATAGAATGAACACCGTGAGAGGGTGAGGACAGTGGGAGAGTGAGCACAGTGAGAGAATTGACACAGTGAGAGAATGAACACAGTGAGAGAATGAACACAGTGAGAGAATGAACACAGTGACAGAATGAATACAGTGAGAGAATGTACACAGTGAGAGAATGAGCACAGTGAGTGAATGAATACAGTGAGAGAGTGAATACAGTGAGACAGTGAGCACAGTGAGAGAATGAACACAGTGAGAGAGTGAGCCCAGTGACAGAATGAACCCAGTGAGAGAATGAACACAGTGAGACAGTGAGCACAGTGAGAGAATGAACACAGTGAGAGAGGAAAAACAGTGAGAGAATGAACACAGTGAGAGAATGAACACAGTGAGAGAATGAGCACAGTGAGAGAGTGAGCACAGTGAGAGTATTGACACAGTGAGAGAATGAACACAGTGAGAGAGTGAGAACAGTGAGAGAGTGAGCACAGTGAGCGAAAGAACACAGTGAGAGAGTGAGCACAGTGAGAGAGTGAGCATCGTGAGAGAATGAAGACTGTGAGTGATTGAGCACTGTCAGAGAATGAACACAGAGAGAGAGTGAACACAGTGAGAGAGTGAGCAGAGTGAGAGAATGAACACAGTGAGAGTGTGAGCCCAGTGAGAGAATGAACCCAGTGAGAGAATGAACACAGTGAAAGAGTGAGCACTGTGAGAGAGTGAACACAGTGAGAGAGAAAGCACAGAGAGAGAGAGAGCACAGAGAGAGAATGAACACAGTGACAGAGAAAACACATTGAGAGACTGAGCACAGTGTGAGAATGAACACAGTGAGAGAGCAAACACAGTGAGAGCGTGAGCACAGTGAGAGAATGAACACTGTGAGAGAGTGAATACAGTGAGAGAGTGAGCACAGTGAGAGAGTGAACACAGTGAGAGAATGAACACAGTGAGAGAGTGAACACAGTGAGAGAATGAAAACAGTGATTGAGTGAGCACAGTGATAGAATGAACACAGTGAGAGAGTGAGCACAGTGAGAGAGTGAGCACAGTGAGAGAATGAACACAGTAAGATAGTGAACACAGTGAGAGACTGAGCACAGTGAGAGAATGAACACAGTGACAGAATGATCACAGTGAGGGACTGAGCACAGTGAGAGAATGAACACAGTGAGAGAATGAACACAGTGAGAGAATCAGCTCATTGAGAGAGTGAGCACAGTGAGAGAAGTGACAAAGTGAGAGAATGAGCACAGTGAGAGAGTGAGCGCATTGAGAGAATTGACACATTGAGAGATTGAACACAGTGAGAGAATGAACAGAGTGAGAGAAAGAACTCACTGAGAGGGCGAGCCCAGTGAGAGAATGAACCCAGTGAGAGGACGAACACAGTGAGAGATTGAACACAGTGAGAGAGTGAGCACAGTGAGAGAATGAATACAGTGAGAGAGTGAGCACAGTGAGAGAATGAATACAGTGGGAGAATGAACACAGTGAGAGAGTGAGCCCAGTGACAGAATGAACCCAGTGAGAGAATGAACACAGTGAGACAGTGAGCACAGTGAGAGAATGAACACAATGAGAGAGGGAAAACAGTGAGAGAATGATCACAGTGAGCGAATGAACACAGTGAGACAGTGAGCACAGTGAGAGAATGAACACAGTGAGAGAATGAACACAGGGAGAGAGTGAGCACAGTGAGAGAGTGAACACAGTGAGAGAATGAACACAGTGAGAGAGTGAGCACAGTGAGAGAATGAAAACAGTGAGTGACTGAGCACAGTGAGAGAATGAACACAGTGACAGAATGAATATAGTGAGGGAATGAACACAGTGAGAGAAAGATCACAGTGAGAGAATGAGCTCATTGAGAGAGTGAGCACAGTGAGAGAATGAACACAGTGAGAGAATGAATAAAGTGAGTGAATCAGCTCATTGAGCGTGTGAGAACAGTGAGAGAATTGACACAGTGAGAGAATGAGCACAGTGAGAGAGTGAGCACAGTGAGAGAATTGACACAGTGAGAGAATGAACACAGTGAGAGAATGAACACACTGAGAGGGAGAGCCCAGTGAGCGAATGAAACCAGTGAGAGAATGAACACAGTGAGAGAATGAACACAGTGAGAGAATGAATACAGTGAGAGAGTCAATACAGTGAGAGAGTGAGCACAGTGAGAGATTGAACAAAGTGAGAGAGTGAGCCCAGTGACAGAATGAACCCAGTGAGAGAATGAACACAGTGAGACAGTGAGCACAGTGAGAGAATGAACACAAAAACAAGAAATGCTGGATTCACTCAGCAGGTCTGGCAGCATCTGTGGAAAGAGAAGCAGAGTTAACGTTTCGGGTCATTGACCCTTCTTCGGAACTGACAAATATTAGAAAAGTCACAGATTATAAACAAGTGAGGTGGGGGTTGGGCAAGAGATATCAAACACCAGGAGGGAAATAGAAAGCAATGAAGGAGAACAAGGTAAAAGAGACAAACTAAAGAATGAACACAGTGACAGAATGAATACAGTGAGAGAGTGAGCACAGTGAGAGAGTGAGCACAGTGAGAGAATTGATACAGTGAGAGAATGAACACAGTGAGAGAGTGAGCACAGTGAGAGAGTGAGCACAGTGAGAGAATTGACACAGTGAGAGAATGAACACAGTGAGAGAATGAGCACAGTGAGAGAGTGAGCACAGTGAGAGAATTGACACAGTGAGAGAATGAACACAGTGAGAGAGTGAGCACAGTGAGAGAATGAGCACAGTGAGCGAAAGAACACAGTGAGAGAGTGAACACAGTGAGAGCGTGAGCACAGTGAGAGAGTGAGCATCGTGAGAGAATGAAGACTGTGAGTGAGTGAGCACTGTGAGAGAATGAACATAGAGAGAGAGTGAACACCGTGAGAGAGTGAGCAGACTGAGAGAATGAACCCAGTGAGAGAATGAACACAGTGAAACAGTGAGCACTGTGAGAGAGTGAACACAGTGAGAGAGTGAGCACAGTGAGAGAGAGAGCACAGAGAGAGAAGGAACACAGTGACAGAGAAAACACATTGAGAGAGTGAGCACAGTGAGAGAATGAACTCAGTGAGAGAGCAAACACAGTGAGAGCGTGAGCACAGTGAGAGAATGAACACAGTGAGAGAATGAACACAGTGAGAGAGTGAGCAGAGTGAGAGAATGAACACAGGGAGAGAGTGAGCACAGTGAGTGAGTGAACACAGAGAGAGAGTGAGCGTAGTGAGAGAGTGAGCGTAGTGAGAGAATGAAAACAGTGATAGAGTGAGCACAGTGAGAGAATGAACCCAGTGAGAGACCGAACACTGTGCGAGGGTGAGCACAGTGAGAAAATGAACACAGTGAGAGGGTGAGCTCAGTGAGAGAGTGAGCACAGTGAGAGAATGAACACAGTGAGAGCATGAGCACAGTGAGAGAATGAACCCAGTGAGAGAACGAACACAGTGAGAGAGTGAGCACAGTGAGAGAGAGAGCACAGTGAGAGAGTGAACACAGTGACAGAGAAAACACAGTGAGAGAGAGGGCACAATGAGAGAGTGTGCACAGTGAGAGAGAGAGAGCACAGTGAGAGAAGGAACACAGTGACAGAATGAATACAGTGAGGGAATGAATACAGTGAGAGAGTGAGCACAGTGAGAGAATGAACACAGTGAGAGAGTGAACAAAGGGAGAGCGTGAGGACAGTGAGAGAATGAACCCAGTGAGAGAACGAACACAGCGAGAAGGTGAGCACAGTGAGAGAATGAACACAGTGAGAGGGTGAGCACAGTGGGAGAGTGAGCACAGTGAGAGAATGAACACAGTGAGAGAGTGAATACAGTGAGAGAGTGAGCACATTGAGAGAATGAACCCATGAGAGAACGAACACAGCGAGAGGGTGAGCACAGTGAGAGAATGAACACAGTGAGAGGGTGAGCACAGTGGGAGAGTGAGCACAGTGAGAGAATGAACACAATGAGAGTGTGAACACAGTGAGAGAGTGAGCACAGTGAGCACAGTGAGAGAATGAACACAGTGAGAGAGTGAGCCCAGTGAGAGAATGAACCCAGTGAGAGAATGAACTAAGTGAAAGAGTGAGCGCTGTGAGAGAATGAACACAGTGAGAGAGTGAGCACAGTGAGAGAATGAACAAAGTGACAGAGTGAACACAGTGACTGAGTAAGCACAGTGAGAGAATGAACACAGTGAGAGAGTGAGCACAGTGAGAGAGTGAGCACAGTGAGAGAATGAACACAGTGAGATAGTGAACACAGTGAGAGAATTGACACAGTGAGAGAATGAACACAGTGAGAGAATGAACACAGTGAGAGAATGAACACAGTGAGAGAGTGAGCACAGTGAGACAGTGAGCACAATGAGAGAATGAACACAGTGAGAGAATGAACACAGTGACAGAATGAATACAGTGGGAGAATGAATACAGTGAGAGAGTGAATACAGTGAAACAGTGAGCACAGTGAGAGAATGAACACAGTGAGAGAGTGAGCCCAGTGACAGAATGAACCCAGTGAGAGAATGAACACAGTGAGACAGTGAGCACAGTGAGAGAATGAACACAGTGAGAGAGGAAAAACAGTGAGAGAATGATCACAGTGAGCGAATGAACACAGTGAGACAGTGAGCACAGTGAGAGAATGAACACAGTGAGAGAATGAACACAGTGAGAGAATGAGCACAGTGAGAGAGTGAGCACAGTGAGAGTATTGACACAGTGAGAGAATGAACACAGTGAGAGAGTGAGATCAGTGAGAGACTGAGCACAGTGAGCGAAAGAACACAGTGAGAGAGTGAACACAGTGAGAGCGTGAGCACAGTGAGAGAGTGAGCATCGTGAGAGAATGAAGACTGTGAGTGAGTGAGCACTGTGTGAGAATGAACACAGAGAGAAAGTGAACACAGTGAGAGAGTGAGCAGAGTGAGAGAATGAACACAGTGAGAGTGTGAGCCCAGTGAGAGAATGAACCCAGTGAGAGAATGAACACAGTGAAAGAGTGAGCACTGTGAGAGAGTGAACACAGTGAGAGAGAGAGCACAGAGAGAGAGAGAGAGCACAGAGAGAGAATGAACACAGTGACAGAGAAAACACATTGAGAGAGTGAGCACAGTGAGAGAATGAACATAGTGAGAGAGCAAACACAGTGAGAGCGTGAGCACAGTGAGAGAATGAACACAGTGAGAGAATCAACACAGTGAGAGAGTGAGCACAGTGAGAGAATGAACACAGGGATAGAGTGAGCACAGTGAGAGAGTGAACACAGTGAGAGAATGAACACAGTGAGAGAGTGAGCGTAGTGAGAGAATGAAAACAGTGATTGAGTGAGCACAGTGAGAGAATGAACACAGTGAGAGAGTGAGCACAGTGAGAGAGTGAGCACAGTGAGAGAATGAACACAGTGAGATAGTGAACACAGTGAGAGACTGAGCACAGTGAGAGAATGAACATAGTGACAGAATGATCACAGTGAGCGAATGAACACAGTGAGACAGTGAGCACAGTGAGAGAATGAACACAGTGAGAGAATGAACACAGTGACAGAATGAATACAGTGAGGGACTGAGCACAGTGAGAGAATGAACACAGTGAGAGAATGAGCTCATTGAGAGAATGCGCTCATTGAGAGAGTGAGCACAGTGAGAGAATGAACACAGTGAGAGAATGAACACAGTGAGAGAATCAGCTCATTGAGAGAGTGAGCACAGTGAGAGAAGTGACACAGTGAGAGAATGAGCACAGTGAGAGAGTGAGCACAGTGAGAGAATTGGCACAGTGAGAGATTGAACACAGTGAGAGAATGAACAGAGTGAGAGAAAGAACACACTGAGAGGGAGAGCCCAGTGAGAGAATGAACCCAGTGAGAGGACGAACACAGTGAGAGAATGAACACAGTGAGAGAGTGAGCACAGTGAGAGAATGAATACAGTGAGAGAGTGAGCACTGTGAGAGAATGAACACAGTGAGAGAATGAACACAGTGAGAGAGTGAGCCCAGTGACAGAATGAACCCAGTGAGAGAATGAACACAGTGAGACAGTGAGCACAGTGAGAGAATGAACACAATGAGAGAGGGAAAACAGTGAGAGAATGATCACAGTGAGCGAATGAACACAGTGAGACAGTGAGCAAAGTGAGAGAATGAACACAGTGAGAGAATGAACACAGGGAGAGAGTGAGCACAGTGAGAGAGTGAACACAGTGAGAGAATGAACACAGTGAGAGAGTGAGCATAGTGAGAGAATGAAAACAGTGATTGAGTGAGCACAGTGAGATAGTGAACACAGTGAGTGACTGAGCACAGTGAGAGAATGAACACAGTGACAGAATGAATATAGTGAGGGAATGAACACAGTGAGAGAAAGAACACAGTGAGAGAATGAACTCATTGAGAGAGTGAGCACAGTGAGAGAATGAACACAGTGAGAGAATGAACAAAGTGAGAGAATCAGTTCATTGAGAGAGTGAGCACAGTGAGAGAATTGACACAGTGAGAGAATGAGCACAGTGAGAGAGTGAGCACAGTGAGAGAATTGACACAGTGAGAGAATGAACACAGTGAGAGAATGAACACACTGAGAGGGAGAGCCCAGTGAGAGAATGAAACCAGTGAGAGAATGAACACAGTGAGAGAATGAACACAGTGAGAGAATGAATACAGTGAGAGAGTCAATACAGTGAGAGAGTGAGCACAGTGAGAGATTGAACAAAGTGAGAGAGTGAGCCCAGTGACAGAATGAACCCAGTGAGAGAATGAACACAGTGAGACAGTGAGCACAGTGAGAGAATGAACACAAAAACAAGAAATGCTGGATTCACTCAGCAGGTCTGGCAGCATCTGTGGAAAGAGAAGCAGAGTTAACGTTTCGGGTCAGTGACCCTTCTTCGGAACTGACAAATATTAGAAAAGTCACAGATTATAAACAAGTGAGGTGGGGGTTGGGCAAGAGATATCAAACACCAGGAGGGAAATAGAAAGCAATGAAGGAGAACAAGGTAAAAGAGACAAACTAAAGAATGAACACAATGAGAGAGGGAAAACAGTGAGAGAATGATCACAGTGAGAGAATGAACACAGTGAGACAGTGAGCACAATGAGAGAATGAACACAGTGAGAGAATGAACACAGTGACAGTATGAATACAGTGAGAGAGTGAGCACAGTGAGAGAGTGAGCACAGTGAGAGAATTGACACAGTGAGAGAATGAACACAGTGAGAGAGTGAGAACAGTGAGAGAATGAGCACAGTGAGCGAAAGAACACAGTGAGAGAGTGAACACAGTGAAAGCGTGAGCACAGTGAGAGAGTGAGCATCGTGAGAGAATGAAGACTGTGAGTGAGTGAGCACTGTGAGAGAATGAACATAGAGAGACAGTGAACACCGTGAGAGAGTGAGCAGACTGAGAGAATGAACACAGTGAGAGTGTGAGCCCAGTGAGAGAATGAACCCAGTGAGAGAATGAACACAGTGAAACAGTGAGCACTGTGAGAGAGTTAACAGAGTGAGAGAGGGAGCACAGTGAGAGAGAGAGCACAGAGAGAGAAGGAACACAGTGACAGAGAAAACACATTGAGAGAGTGAACACAGAGAGAGAGTGAGCGTAGTGAGAGAGTGAGCGTAGTGAGAGAATGAAAACAGTGATAGAGTGAGCACAGTGAGAGAGTGAGCACAGTGAGAGAATGAACCCAGTGAGAGACCGAACACTGTGCGAGGGTGAGCACAGTGAGAGAATGAACACAGTGAGAGGGTGAGCTCAGTGAGAGAGTGAGCACAGTGAGAGAATGAACACAGTGAGAGCATGAGCACAGTGAGAGAATGAACCCAGTGAGAGAACGAACACAGTGAGAGAGTGAGCACAGTGAGAGAGTGAACACAGTGAAAGAGAAAACACAGTGAGAGAGAGGGCACAATGAGAGAGTGTGCACAGTGAGAGAGAGAGCACAGTGAGAGAAGGAACACAGTGACAGAATGAATACAGTGAGGGAATGAATACAGTGAGAGAGTGAGCACAGTGAGAGAATGAACACAGTGAGAGAGTGAACAAAGGGAGAGCGTGAGGACAGTGAGAGAATGAACCCAGTGAGAGAACGAACACAGCGAGAAGGTGAGCACAGTGAGAGAATGAACACAGTGAGAGGGTGAGCACAGTGGGAGAGTGAGCACAGTGAGAGAATGAACACAGTGAGAGAGTGAATACAGTGAGAGAGTGAGCACATTGAGAGAATGAACCCATGAGAGAACGAACACAGCGAGAGGGTGAGCACAGTGAGAGAATGAACACAGTGAGAGGGTGAGCACAGTGGGAGAGTGAGCACAGTGAGAGAATGAACACAATGAGTGTGTGAACACAGTGAGAGAGTGAGCACAGTGAGAGAATGAACACAGTGAGAGAGTGAGCCCAGTGAGAGAATGAACCCAGTGAGAGAATGAACTAAGTGAAAGAGTGAGCAGTGTGAGAGAATGAACACAGTGAGAGTGAGCACAGTGAGAGAATGAACAAAGTGACAGAGTGAACACAGTGACTGAGTAAGCACAGTGAGAGAATGAACACAGTGAGAGAGTGAGCACAGTGTGAGAGTGAGCACAGTGAGAGAATGAACACAGTGAGATAGTGAACACAGTGAGAGAATGAGCACAGTGAGAGAGTGAGCATCGTGAGAGAATGAAGACTGTGAGTGAGTGAGCACTGTGAGAGAATGAACACAGAGAGAGAGTGAACACAGTGAGAGAGTGAGCAGAGTGAGAGAATGAACCCAGTGAGAGAATGTACACAGTGAAAGAGTGAGCACTGTGAGAGAGTGAACACAGTGAGAGAGAGAGCACAGAGAGAGAGAGAGAGCACAGAGAGAGAATGAACACAGTGACAGAGAAAACACATTGAGAGAGTGAGCACAGTGAGAGAATGAACATAGTGAGAGAGCAAACACAGTGAGAGCGTGTGCACAGTGAGAGAATGAACACAGTGAGAGAATCAACACAGTGAGAGAGTGAGCACAGTGAGAGAATGAACACAGGGAGAGAGTGAGCACAGTGAGAGAGTGAACACAGTGAGAGAATGAACACAGTGAGAGAGTGAGCGTAGTGAGAGAATGAAAACAGTGATTGAGTGAGCACAGTGAGAAAATGAACACAGTGAGAGAGTGAGCACAGTGAGAGAGTGAGCACAGTGAGAGAATGAACACAGTGAGATAGTGAACACAGTGAGAGACTGAGCACAGTGAGAGAATGAACACAGTGACAGAATGATCACAGTGAGCGAATGAACACAGTGAGACAGTGAGCACAGTGAGAGAATGAACACAGTGAGAGAATGAACACAGTGACAGAATGAATACAGTGAGGGACTGAGCACAGTGAGAGAATGAACACAGTGAGAGAATGAGCTCATTGAGAGAATGCGCTCATTGAGAGAGTGAGCACAGTGAGAGAATGAACACAGTGAGAGAATGAACACAGTGAGAGAATCAGCTCATTGAGAGAGTGAGCACAGTGAGAGAAGTGACACAGTGAGAGAATGAGCACAGTGAGAGAGTGAGCACAGTGAGAGAATTGGCACAGTGAGAGATTGAACACAGTGAGAGAATGAACAGAGTGAGAGAAAGAACACACTGAGAGGGAGAGCCCAGTGAGAGAATGAACCCAGTGAGAGGACGAACACAGTGAGAGAATGAACACAGTGAGAGAGTGAGCACAGTGAGAGAATGAATACAGTGAGAGAGTGAGCACTGTGAGAGAATGAACACAGTGAGAGAATGAACACAGTGAGAGAGTGAGCCCAGTGACAGAATGAACCCAGTGAGAGAATGAACACAGTGAGACAGTGAGCACAGTGAGAGAATGAACACAATGAGAGAGGGAAAACAGTGAGAGAATGATCACAGTGAGCGAATGAACACAGTGAGACAGTGAGCAAAGTGAGAGAATGAACACAGTGAGAGAATGAACACAGGGAGAGAGTGAGCACAGTGAGAGAGTGAACACAGTGAGAGAATGAACACAGTGCGAGAGTGAGCATAGTGAGAGAATGAAAACAGTGATTGAGTGAGCACAGTGAGATAGTGAACACAGTGAGTGACTGAGCACAGTGAGAGAATGAACACAGTGACAGAATGAATATAGTGAGGGAATGAACACAGTGAGAGAAAGAACACAGTGAGAGAATGAACTCATTGAGAGAGTGAGCACAGTGAGAGAATGAACACAGTGAGAGAATGAACAAAGTGAGAGAATCAGCTCATTGAGAGAGTGAGCACAGTGAGAGAATGAACACAGTGAGAGAATGAACACACTGAGAGGGAGAGCCCAGTGAGAGAATGAACACAGTGAGAGAATGAACACAGTGAGAGAATGAATACAGTGAGAGAGTCAATACAGTGAGAGAGTGAGCACAGTGAGAGATTGAACAAAGTGAGAGAGTGAGCCCAGTGACAGAATGAACCCAGTGAGAGAATGAACACAGTGAGACAGTGAGCACAGTGAGAGAATGAACACAAAAACAAGAAATGCTGGATTCACTCAGCAGGTCTGGCAGCATCTGTGGAAAGAGAAGCAGAGTTAACGTTTCGGGTCAGTGACCCTTCTTCGGAACTGACAAATATTAGAAAAGTCACAGATTATAAACAAGTGAGGTGGGGGTTGGGCAAGAGATATCAAACACCAGGAGGGAAATAGAAAGCAATGAAGGAGAACAAGGTAAAAGAGACAAACTAAAGAATGAACACAATGAGAGAGGGAAAACAGTGAGAGAATGATCACAGTGAGAGAATGAACACAGTGAGACAGTGAGCACAATGAGAGAATGAACACAGTGAGAGAATGAACACAGTGACAGTATGAATACAGTGAGAGAGTGAGCACAGTGAGAGAGTGAGCACAGTGAGAGAATTGACACAGTGAGAGAATGAACACAGTGAGAGAGTGAGAACAGTGAGAGAATGAGCACAGTGAGCGAAAGAACACAGTGAGAGAGTGAACACAGTGAAAGCGTGAGCACAGTGAGAGAGTGAGCATCGTGAGAGAATGAAGACTGTGAGTGAGTGAGCACTGTGAAAGAATGAACATAGAGAGAGAGTGAACACCGTGAGAGTGTGAGCCCAGTGAGAGAATGAACCCAGTGAGAGAATGAACACAGTGAAACAGTGAGCACTGTGAGAGAGTTAACAGAGTGAGAGAGGGAGCACAGTGAGAGAGAGAGCACAGAGAGAGAAGGAACACAGTGACAGAGAAAACACATTGAGAGAGTGAGCACAGTGAGAGAATGAACTCAGTGAGAGAGCAAACACAGTGAGAGCGTGAGCACAGTGAGAGAATGAACACAGTGAGAGAATGAACACAGTGAGAGAGTGAGCAGAGTGAGAGAATGAACACAGGGAGAGAGTGAGCACAGTGAGAGAGTGAACACAGAGAGAGAGTGAGCGTAGTGAGAGAGTGAGCGTAGTGAGAGAATGAAAACAGTGATAGAGTGAGCACAGTGAGAAAGTGAGCACAGTGAGAGAATGAACCCAGTGAGAGACCGAACACTGTGCGAGGGTGAGCACAGTGAGAGAATGAACACAGTGAGAGGGTGAGCTCAGTGAGAGAGTGAGCACAGTGAGAGAATGAACACAGTGAGAGCATGAGCACAGTGAGAGAATGAACCCAGTGAGAGAACGAACACAGTGAGAGAGTGAGCACAGTGAGAGAGAGAGCACAGTGAGAGAGTGAACACAGTGACAGAGAAAACACAGTGAGAGAGAGGGCACAATGAGAGAGTGTGCACAGTGAGAGAGAGAGCACAGTGAGAGAAGGAACACAGTGACAGAATGAATACAGTGAGGGAATGAATACAGTGAGAGAGTGAGCACAGTGAGAGAATGAACACAGTGAGAGAGTGAACAAAGGGAGAGCGTGAGGACAGTGAGAGAATGAACCCAGTGAGAGAACGAACACAGCGAGAAGGTGAGCACAGTGAGAGAATGAACACAGTGAGAGGGTGAGCACAGTGGGAGAGTGAGCACAGTGAGAGAATGAACACAGTGAGAGAGTGAATACAGTGAGAGAGTGAGCACATTGAGAGAATGAACCCATGAGAGAACGAACACAGCGAGAGGGTGAGCACAGTGAGAGAATGAACACAGTGAGAGGGTGAGCACAGTGGGAGAGTGAGCACAGTGAGAGAATGAACACAGTGAGAGAGTGAGCCCAGTGAGAGAATGAACCCAGTGAGAGAATGAACTAAGTGAAAGAGTGAGCACTGTGAGAGAATGAACACAGTGAGAGTGAGCACAGTGAGAGAATGAACAAAGTGACAGAGTGAACACAGTGACTGAGTAAGCACAGTGAGAGAATGAACACAGTGAGAGAGTGAGCACAGTGAGAGAGTGAGCACAGTGAGAGAATGAACACAGTGAGATAGTGAACACAGTGAGAGAATGAGCACAGTGAGAGAGTGAGCATCGTGAGAGAATGAAGACTGTGAGTGAGTGAGCACTGTGAGAGAATGAACACAGAGAGAGAGTGAACACAGTGAGAGAGTGAGCAGAGTGAGAGAATGAACACAGTGAGAGTGTGAGCCCAGTCAGAGAATGAACCCAGTGAGAGAATGAACACAGTGAAAGAGTGAGCACTGTGAGAGAGTGAACACAGTGAGAGAGAGAGCACAGAGAGAGAGAGAGCACAGAGAGAGAATGAACACAGTGACAGAGAAAACACATTGAGAGAGTGAGCACAGTGAGAGAATGAACATAGTGAGAGAGCAAACACAGTGAGAGCGTGAGCACAGTGAGAGAATGAACACAGTGAGACAGTGAGCAAAGTGAGAGAATGAACACAGTGAGAGAATGAACACAGGGAGAGAGTGAGCACAGTGAGAGAGTGAACACAGTGAGAGAATGAACACAGTGAGAGAGTGAGCATAGTGAGAGAATGAAAACAGTGATTGAGTGAGCACAGTGAGATAGTGAACACAGTGAGTGACTGAGCACAGTGAGAGAATGAACACAGTGACAGAATGAATATAGTGAGGGAATGAACACAGTGAGAGAAAGAACACAGTGAGAGAATGAACTCATTGAGAGAGTGAGCACAGTGAGAGAATGAACACAGTGAGAGAATGAACAAAGTGAGAGAATCAGCTCATTGAGAGAGTGAGCACAGTGAGAGAATTGACACAGTGAGAGAATGAGCACAGTGAGAGAGTGAGCACAGTGAGAGAATTGACACAGTGAGAGAATGAACACAGTGAGAGAATGAACACACTGAGAGGGAGAGCCCAGTGAGAGAATGAAACCAGTGAGAGAATGAACACAGTGAGAGAATGAGCACAGTGAGCGAAAGAACACAGTGAGAGAATGAACACAGTGAGAGTGTGAGCCCAGTGAGAGAATGAACCCAGTGAGAGAATGAACACAGTGAAACAGTGAGCACTGTGAGAGAGTTAACAGAGTGAGAGAGGGAGCACAGTGAGAGAGAGAGCACAGAGAGAGAAGGAACACAGTGACAGAGAAAACACATTGAGAGAGTGAGCACAGTGAGAGAATGAACTCAGTGAGAGAGCAAACACAGTGAGAGCGTGAGCACAATGAGAGAATGAACACAGTGAGAGAATGAACACAGTGAGAGAGTGAGCAGAGTGAGAGAATGAACACAGGGAGAGAGTGAGCACAGTGAGAGAGTGAACACAGAGAGAGAGAGTGAGCGTAGTGAGAGAGTGAGCGTAGTGAGAGAATGAAAACAGTGATAGAGTGAGCACAGTGAGAGAGTGAGCACAGTGAGAGAATGAACCCAGTGAGAGACCGAACACTGTGCGAGGGTGAGCACAGTGAGAGAATGAACACAGTGAGAGGGTGAGCTCAGTGAGAGAGTGAGCACAGTGAGAGAATGAACACAGTGAGAGCATGAGCACAGTGAGAGAATGAACCCAGTGAGAGAACGAACACAGTGAGAGAGTGAGCACAGTGAGAGAGAGAGCACAGTGAGAGAGTGAACACAGTGACAGAGAAAACACAGTGAGAGAGAGGGCACAATGAGAGAGTGTGCACAGTGAGAGAGAGAGCACAGTGAGAGAAGGAACACAGTGACAGAATGAATACAGTGAGGGAATGAATACAGTGAGAGAGTGAGCACAGTGAGAGAATGAACACAGTGAGAGAGTGAACAAAGGGAGAGCGTGAGGACAGTGAGAGAATGAACCCAGTGAGAGAACGAACACAGCGAGAAGGTGAGCACAGTGAGAGAATGAACACAGTGAGAGGGTGAGCACAGTGGGAGAGTGAGCACAGTGAGAGAATGAACACAGTGAGAGAGTGAATACAGTGAGAGAGTGAGCACATTGAGAGAATGAACCCATGAGAGAACGAACACAGCGAGAGGGTGAGCACAGTGAGAGAATGAACACAGTGAGAGGGTGAGCACAGTGGGAGAGTGAGCACAGTGAGAGAATGAACACAATGAGTGTGTGAACACAGTGAGAGAGTGAGCACAGTGAGAGAATGAACACAGTGAGAGAGTGAGCCCAGTGAGAGAATGAACCCAGTGAGAGAATGAACTAAGTGAAAGAGTGAGCACTGTGAGAGAATGAACACAGTGAGAGTGAGCACAGTGAGAGAATGAACAAAGTGACAGAGTGAACACAGTGACTGAGTAAGCACAGTGAGAGAATGAACACAGTGAGAGAGTGAGAACAGTGAGAGAGTGAGCACAGTGAGAGAATGAACACAGTGAGATAGTGAACACAGTGAGAGAATGAGCACAGTGAGAGAATGAGCACAGTGAGAGAATTGAAACAGTGAGAGAATGAACACAGGGAGAGAGTGAGCACAGTGAGAGAGTGAACACAGAGAGAGAGAGTGAGCGTAGTGAGAGAGTGAGCGTAGTGAGAGAATGAAAACAGTGATAGAGTGAGCACAGTGAGAGAGTGAGCACAGTGAGAGAATGAACCCAGTGAGAGACCGAACACTGTGCGAGGGTGAGCACAGTGAGAGAATGAACACAGTGAGAGGGTGAGCTCAGTGAGAGAGTGAGCACAGTGAGAGAATGAACACAGTGAGAGCATGAGCACAGTGAGAGAATGAACCCAGTGAGAGAACGAACACAGTGAGAGAGTGAGCACAGTGAGAGAGAGAGCACAGTGAGAGAGTGAACACAGTGACAGAGAAAACACAGTGAGAGAGAGGGCACAATGAGAGAGTGTGCACAGTGAGAGAGAGAGCACAGTGAGAGAAGGAACACAGTGACAGAATGAATACAGTGAGGGAATGAATACAGTGAGAGAGTGAGCACAGTGAGAGAATGAACACAGTGAGAGAGTGAACAAAGGGAGAGCGTGAGGACAGTGAGAGAATGAACCCAGTGAGAGAACGAACACAGCGAGAAGGTGAGCACAGTGAGAGAATGAACACAGTGAGAGGGTGAGCACAGTGGGAGAGTGAGCACAGTGAGAGAATGAACACAGTGAGAGAGTGAATACAGTGAGAGAGTGAGCACATTGAGAGAATGAACCCATGAGAGAACGAACACAGCGAGAGGGTGAGCACAGTGAGAGAATGAACACAGTGAGAGGGTGAGCACAGTGGGAGAGTGAGCACAGTGAGAGAATGAACACAATGAGTGTGTGAACACAGTGAGAGAGTGAGCACAGTGAGAGAATGAACACAGTGAGAGAGTGAGCCCAGTGAGAGAATGAACCCAGTGAGAGAATGAACTAAGTGAAAGAGTGAGCACTGTGAGAGAATGAACACAGTGAGAGTGAGCACAGTGAGAGAATGAACAAAGTGACAGAGTGAACACAGTGACTGAGTAAGCACAGTGAGAGAATGAACACAGTGAGAGAGTGAGAACAGTGAGAGAGTGAGCACAGTGAGAGAATGAACACAGTGAGATAGTGAACACAGTGAGAGAATGAGCACAGTGAGAGAATGAGCACAGTGAGAGAATTGAAACAGTGAGAGAATGAACACAGTGAGAGAGTGAATACAGTGAGAGAGTGAGCACAGTGAGAGAATGAACACAGTGAGAGGGTGAGGATAGTGGGAGAGTGAACACAGTGAGAGTATTGACACAGTGAGAGATTGAATACAGTGAGGGCGAGAGCACAGTGAGAGAGTGAGCACAGTGAGAGAATGAACACTGTGAGAGAGTGAATACACTGAGAGAGTGAGCACAGTGGGAGAGTGAGCACAGTGAGAGAATGAACACAGAGAGTGAGTGAATACAGTGAGAGAGTGAGCACAGTGAGAGAATGAACACAATGAGAGTGTGGACACAGTGAGAGAGTGAGCACAGTGAGAGAATGAACACAGTGAGAGAGTGAGCCCAGTGAGAGAGTGAACCCAGTGAGAGAATGAACTAAATGAAAGAGTGAGCACTTTGAGAGAATGAACACAGTGAGAGAGTGAGCACAGTGAGAGAGTGAGCACAGTGAGAGAATGAACACAGTGACAGAGTGAACACAATGAAAGAGTGAGCACAGTGAGAGAATGAACACAGTGAGATAGTGAACACAGTGAGAGAATGAGCACAGTGAGAGAGTGAGCACAGTGAGAGAATTGACACAGTGAGAGAATGAACACAGTGAGAGAGTTCGCACAGTGAGAGAGTGAGCACAGTGAGAGAGTGTGCACTGTGATAGAATGAACACAGTGAGAGAGTGAGCACAGTGAGAGAGTGTGCACTGTGATAGAATGAACACAGTGAGAGAGTGAGCACTGTGAGAGAGTGTGCACTGTGATCGAATGAACACAGTGAGAGACTGAGCACAGTGAGAGAATGAACACAATGACAGAATGAATACAGTTTGAGAATGAATGCAGTGAGAGCGTGAGCACAGTGGTAGAATGATCACAGTGAGAGAATGAATACAGTGAGACAGTGAGCACAGAGAGAGAATGAACACAGTGAGAGACTGAGCACAGTGAGAGAATGAACACAATGACAGAATGAATACAGTTTGAGAATGAATACAGTGAGAGAGTGAGCACAGTGGTAGAATGATCACAGTGAGAGAATGAACACAGTGAGACAGTGAGCACAGAGAGAGAATGAACACAGTGAGAGAGGGAGCACAGTGGTAGAATGATCACAGTGAGAGAATGAACACAGTGAGACAATGAGCACAGTGAGGGAATGAATACATTGAAAGAGTGAGCACAGTAAGAGAATGAACACAGTGAGAGAATGAGCACAGTGAGAGAGTGAGGACAGTGAGAGAATCGAAAAAGTGTGAGATTGAACACAGTGAAAGAGTGAGTACAGTGAGAGAATTGACACAGTGAGAGAATGAATACAGTGAGAGAATGAACACAGTGAGAGAATGAACACACTGAGAGGGAGAGCCCAGTGAGAGAATGAACACAGTGAGAGAATGAACACAGTGAGAGAATGAACAAACTGAGAGGGAGAGCCCAGTGAGAGAATGAAACCAGTGAGAGAATGAACACAGTGAGAGAATGAACACAGTGAGAGAATGAAACCAGTGAGAGAATGAATACAGTGAGAGAGTCAATACAGTGAGAGAGTGAGCACAGTGAGAGATTGAACAAAGTGAGAGAGTGAGCCCAGTGACAGAATGAACCCAGTGAGAGAATGAACACAGAGAGACAGTGAGCACAGTGAGAGTATGAACACAAAAACAAGAAATGCTGGATTCACTCAGCAGGTCTGGCAGCATCTGTGGAAAGAGAAGCAGAGTTAACGTTTCGGGTCAGTGACTATTCTTCGGAACTGACAAATATTAGAAAAGTCACAGATTATAAACAAGTGAGGTGAGGGTTGGGCAAGAGATATCAAACACCAGGAGGGAAATAGAAAGCAATGAAGGAGAACAAAGTAAAAGAGACAAACTAAAGAATGAACACAATGAGAGAGGGAAAACAGTGAGAGAATGATCACAGTGAGAGAATGAACACAGTGAGACAGTGAGCACAATGAGAGAATGAACACAGTGAGAGGATGAACACAGTGACAGAGTGAATACAGTGAGGGAATGAATACAGTGAGAGAGTGAGCACAGTGAGAGAATGAACACAGTGAGAGAGTGAGAACAGTGAGAGAATGAGCACAGTGAGCGAAAGAACACAGTGAGAGAGTGAACACAGTGAAAGCGTGAGCACAGTGAGAGAGTGAGCATCGTGAGAGAATGAAGACTGTGAGTGAGTGAGCACTGTGAGAGAATGAACATAGAGAGAGAGTGAACACCGTGAGAGAGTGAGCAGACTGAGAGAATGAACACAGTGAGAGTGTGAGCCCAGTGAGAGAATGAACCCAGTGAGAGAATGAACACAGTGAAACAGTGAGCACTGTGAGAGAGTGAACAGAGTGAGAGAGGGAGCACAGTGAGAGAGAGAGCACAGAGAGAGAAGGAACACAGTGACAGAGAAAACACATTGAGAGAGTGAGCACAGTGAGAGAATGAACTCAGTGAGAGAGCAAACACAGTGAGAGCGTGAGCACAGTGAGAGAATGAACACAGTGAGAGAATGAACACAGTGAGAGAGTGAGCAGAGTGAGAGAATGAACACAGGGAGAGAGTGAGCACAGTGAGAGAGTGAACACAGAGAGAGAGTGAGCGTAGTGAGAGAGTGAGCGTAGTGAGAGAATGAAAACAGTGATAGAGTGAGCACAGTGAGAGAGTGAGCACAGTGAGAGAATGAACCCAGTGAGAGACCGAACACTGAGCGAGGGTGAGCACAGTGAGAGAATGAACACAGTGAGAGGGTGAGCTCAGTGAGAGAGTGAGCACAGTGAGAGAATGAACACAGTGAGAGCATGAGCACAGTGAGAGAATGAACCCAGTGAGAGAACGAACACAGTGAGAGAGTGAGCACAGTGAGAGAGAGAGCACAGTGAGAGAGTGAACACAGTGACAGAGAAAACACAGTGAGAGAGAGGGCACAATGAGAGAGTGTGCACAGTGAGAGAGAGAGCACAGTGAGAGAAGGATCACAGTGACAGAATGAATACAGTGAGGGAATGAATACAGTGAGAGAGTGAGCACAGTGAGAGAATGAACACAGTGAGAGAGTGAACAAAGGGAGAGCGTGAGGACAGTGAGAGAATGAACCCAGTGAGAGAACGAACACAGCGAGAAGGTGAGCACAGTGAGAGAATGAACACAGTGAGAGGGTGAGCACAGTGGGAGAGTGAGCACAGTGAGAGAATGAACACAGTGAGAGAGTGAATACAGTGAGAGAGTGAGCACATTGAGAGAATGAACCCATGAGAGAACGAACACAGCGAGAGGGTGAGCACAGTGAGAGAATGAACACAGTGAGAGGGTGAGCACAGTGGGAGAGTGAGCACAGTGAGAGAGTGAACACAGTGAGAGAATGAACCCAGTGAGAGAATGAACTAAGTGAAAGAGTGAGCACTGTGAGAGAATGAACACAGTGAGAGTGAGCACAGTGAGAGAATGAACAAAGTGACAGAGTGAACACAGTGACTGAGTAAGCACAGTGAGAGAATGAACACAGTGAGAGAGTGAGCACAGTGAGAGAGTGAGCACAGTGAGAGAATGAACACAGTGAGATAGTGAACACAGTGAGAGAATGAGCACAGTGAGAGAATGAACACAATGAGTGTGTGAACACAGTGAGAGAGTGAGCACAGTGAGAGAATGAACACAGTGAGAGAGTGAGCCCAGTGAGAGAATGAACCCAGTGAGAGAATGAACTAAGTGAAAGAGTGAGCACTGTGAGAGAATGAACACAGTGAGAGTGAGCACAGTGAGAGAATGAACAAAGTGACAGAGTGAACACAGTGACTGAGTAAGCACAGTGAGAGAATGAACACAGTGAGAGAGTGAGCACAGTGAGAGAGTGAGCACAGTGAGAGATTGAACACAGTGAGATAGTGAACACAGTGAGAGAATGAGCACAGTGAGAGAATGAGCACAGTGAGAGAATTGAAACAGTGAGAGAATGAACACAGTGAGAGAGTGAATACAGTGAGAGAGTGAGCACAGTGGGAGAGTGAGCACAGTGAGAGAATGAACACAGTGAGAGAATGAACAAAGTGAGAGAGTGAGCACAGTGAGAGAGTGAGCACAGTGAGAGAATGAACACAGTGAGAGGGTGAGGATAGTGGGAGAGTGAGCACAGTGAGAGAATGAACACTGTGAGAGAGTGAATACAGTGAGAGAGTGAGCACAGTGGGAGAGTGAGCACAGTGAGAGAATGAACACAGTGAGAGAGTGAATACAGTGAGAGAGTGAGCACAGTGAGAGAATGAACACAGTGAGAGAGTGAATACAGTGAGAGAATTGACACAGTGAGAGAATGAACAAAGTGAGGGCGTGAGCACAGTGAGAGAGTGAGCACAGTGAGAGAATGAACACTGTGAGAGAGTGAATACAGTGAGAGAGTGAGCACAGTGGGAGAGTGAGCACAGTGAGAGAATGAACACAGTGAGAGAGTGAATACAGTGAGAGAGTGAGCACAGTGAGAGAATGAACACAGTGTGAGAGTGAACACAGGAAGAGCGTGAGCACAGTGAGAGAATGAACACAATGACAGAATGAATACAGTTTGAGAATGAATACAGTGAGAGCGTGAGCACAGAGAGAGAATGAACACAGTGAGAGACTGAGCACAGTGAGAGAATGAACACAATGAGAGTGTGGACACAGTGAGAGAGTGAGCACAGTGAGAGAATGAACACAGTGAGAGAGTGAGCCCAGTGAGAGAGTGAACCCAGTGAGAGAATGAACTAAGTGAAAGAGTGAGCACTGTGAGAGAATGAACACAGTGAGAGAGTGAGCCCAGTGAGAGAGTGAACCCAGTGAGAGAATGAACTAAGTGAAAGAGTGAGCACTGTGAGAGAATGAACACAGTGAGAGAGTGAGCACAGTGAGAGAGTGAGCACAGTGAGAGAATGAACACAGTGAGAGAGTGAATACAGTGAGAGAGTGAGCACAGTGAGAGAATGAACACAGTGTGAGAGTGAACACAGGAAGAGCGTGAGCACAGTGAGAGAATGAACACAATGAGAGTGTGGACACAGTGAGAGAGTGAGCACAGTGAGAGAATGAAAACAGTGAGAGAGTGAGCCCAGTGAGAGAGTGAACCCAGTGAGAGAATGAACTAAGTGAAAGAGTGAGCACTGTGAGAGAATGAACACAGTGAGAGAGTGAGCACAGTGAGAGAGTGAGCACAGTGAGAGAATGAACACAGTGACAGAGTGAACACAGTGAGAGAGTGAGCACAGTGAGAGAATGGAACACAGTGAGAGAATGAACAAAGTGAGTGAGTGAGCACAGTGAGAGAATGAACACAGTGAGAGAGTGAGCACAGTGAGTGAGTGAGCACAGTGAGAGAATGAACACAGTGAGATAGTGAACACAGTGAGAGAATGAGCACAGTGAGAGAGTGAGCACAGTGAGAGAATTGACACAGTGAGAGAATGAACACAGTGAGAGAGTTCGCACAGTGAGAGAGTGAGCACAGTGAGAGAGTGTGCACTGTGATAGAATGAACACAGTGAGAGAGTGAGCACAGTGAGAGAGTGTGCACTGTGATAGAATGAACACAGTGAGAGAGTGAGCACTGTGAGAGAGTGTGCACTGTGATCGAATGAACACAGTGAGAGACTGAGCACAGTGAGAGAATGAACACAATGACAGAATGAATACAGTTTGAGAATGAATACAGTGAGAGCGTGAGCACAGTGGTAGAATGATCACAGTGAGAGAATGAATACAGTGAGACAGTGAGCACAGAGAGAGAATGAACACAGTGAGAGACTGAGCACAGTGAGAGAATGAACACAATGACAGAATGAATACAGTTTGAGAATGAACACAGTGAGAGAGTGAGCACAGTGGTAGAATGATCACAGTGAGAGAATGAACACAGTGAGACAGTGAGCACAGAGAGAGAATGAACACAGTGAGAGAGGGAGCACAGTGGTAGAATGATCACAGTGAGAGAATGAACACAGTGAGACAATGAGCACAGTGAGGGAATGAATACATTGAAAGAGTGAGCACAGTAAGAGAATGAACACAGTGAGAGAATGAGCACAGTGAGAGAGTGAGGACAGTGAGAGAATCGAAACAGTGTGAGATTGAAAACAGTGAAAGAGTGAGTACAGTGAGAGAATTGACACAGTGAGAGAATGAACACAGTGAGAGAATGAACACAGTGAGAGAATGAACACACTGAGAGGGAGAGCCCAGTGAGAGAATGAACACAGTGAGAGAATGAACACAGTGAGAGAATGAACAAACTGAGAGGGAGAGCCCAGTGAGAGAATGAAACCAGTGAGAGAATGAACACAGTGAGAGAATGAACACAGTGAGAGAATGAAACCAGTGAGAGAATGAATACAGTGAGAGAGTCAATACAGTGAGAGAGTGAGCACAGTGAGAGATTGAACAAAGTGAGAGAGTGAGCCCAGTGACAGAATGAACCCAGTGAGAGAATGAACACAGTGAGACAGTGAGCACAGTGAGAGTATGAACACAATAACAAGAAATGCTGGATTCACTCAGCAGGTCTGGCAGCATCTGTGGAAAGAGAAGCAGAGTTAACATTTCGGGTCAGTGACTATTCTTCGGAACTGACAAATATTAGAAAAGTCACAGATTATAAACAAGTGAGGTGGGGGTTGGGCAAGAGATGTCAAACACCAGGAGGGAAATAGAAAGCAATGAAGGAGAACAAAGTAAAAGAGACAAACTAAAGAATGAACACAATGAGAGAGGGAAAACAGTGAGAGAATGATCACAGTGAGAGAATGAACACAGTGAGACAGTGAGCACAATGAGAGAATGAACACAGTGAGAGAATGAACACAGTGACAGAGTGAATACAGTGAGGGAATGAATACAGTGAGAGAGTGAGCACAGTGAGAGAATTAACACAGTGAGAGAATGAGCACAGTGAGAGAGTGAGCACAGTGAGAGAATTGACACAGTGAGAGAATGAACACAGTGAGAGAATGAGCACAGTGAAAGAGTGAGCACAGTGAGAGAATTGACAGTGAGAGAATGAACACAGTGAGAGAGTGAGAAAAGTGAGACAGTGAGCACAGTGAGCGAAAGAACACAGTGAGAGAGTGAACAGAGTGAGAGCGTGAGCACAGTGAGAGAGTGAGCATCGTGAGAGAATGAAGACTGTGAGTGAGTGAGCACTGTGAGAGAATGAACACAGAGAGAGAGAGTGAACACCGTGAGAGAGTGAGCAGAGTGAGAGAATGAACACAGTGAGAGTGTGAGCCCAGTGTGAGAATGAACCCAGTGAGAGAATGAACACAGTGAAAAAGTGAGCACAGTGAGAGAGAGAGCACAGAGGGAGAAGGAACACAGTGACAGAGAAAACACATTGAGAGTGAGCACAGTGAGAGAATGAACTCAGTGAGAGAGCAAACACAGTGAGAGCGTGAGCACAGTGAGAGAATGAACACAGTGAGAGAATGAACACAGTGAGAGAGTGAGCAGAGTGAAAGAATGAACACAGGGAGAGAGTGAGCACAGTGAGAGAGTGAACACAGTGAGAGAATGAACAGAGAGAGAGAGTGAGCGTAGTGAGAGAATTAAAACAGTGATAGAGTGAGCACAGTGAGAGAATGAACACAGGGAGAGAGTGAGCACAGTGAGAGAGTGAGCACAGTGAGAGAATGAACACAGTGAGAGCATGAGCACAGTGAGAGAATGAACCCAGTGAGAGAACGAACACAGTGAGAGAATGAACACAGTGAGAGAATGAACACAGTGACAGAATGAATACAGTGAGGGAATGAATACAGTGAGAGAGTGAGCACAGTAAGATAATGAACACAGTGAGAGAATGAGCACAGTGAGAGAGTGAGGACAGTGAGAGAATCGACACAGTGAGAGATTGAACACAGTGAGAGAGTGAGCTCAGTGAGAGAGTGAGCACAGAGTGAGAATTGACACAGTGAGAGAATGAACACAGTGAGAGATTGAGCACAGTGAGAGAGTGAGCACAGTGAGCGAAAGAACACAGTGAGAGAGTGAACACAGAGAGAGCGTGAGGTCAGTGAGAGAGTAAGCATCGTAAGAGAATGAACACAGTGAGTGAATGAGCACAGTCAGAGAAAGAACACAGTGAGAGAATGAAAACAGTGAGAGAGTGAGCAGAGTGAGAGAATGAACACAGTGAGAGAGTGAGCCCTGTGAGAGAATGAACCCAGTGAGAGAATGAACACAGTGAAAGAGTGAGCACTGTGAGAGAATGAACACAGTGAGAGTGTGAGCACAGTGAGAGAGAGAGAGCACAGTGAGAGAATGAACACAGTGACAGGGTGAACACAGTGAGAGAGTGAGCACAGTGAGAGAATCATCACAGTGTGAGAATGAACACAGTGAGTGATTGAGCACAGTGAGAGAATGAACACAGTGAGAGAGTGAGCACAGTGAGAGACTGAAAACAGTGAGTGAGTGAGCACAGTGAGAGAATGAACACAGTGAGAGAGTGAGCACAGTGAGAGAGTGAGCACAGTGAGAGAATGAACACAGTGAGATAGTGAACACAGTGAGAGAGTGAACACAGTGAGAGAATGAACACAGTGAGAGAGTGAGCACAGTGGTAGAATGATCACAGTGAGAGAATGAACACAGTGAGACAGTGAGCACAGAGAGAGAATGAACACAGTGAGAGAGGGAGCACAGTGGTAGAATGATCACAGTGAGAGAATGAACACAGTGAGACAATGAGCACAGTGAGGGAATGAATACATTGAAAGAGTGAGCACAGTAAGAGAATGAACACAGTGAGAGAATGAGCACAGTGAGAGAGTGAGGACAGTGAGAGAATCGAAACAGTGTGAGATTGAAAACAGTGAAAGAGTGAGTACAGTGAGAGAATTGACACAGTGAGAGAATGAACACAGTGAGAGAATGAACACAGTGAGAGAATGAACACACTGAGAGGGAGAGCCCAGTGAGAGAATGAACACAGTGAGAGAATGAACACAGTGAGAGAATGAACAAACTGAGAGGGAGAGCCCAGTGAGAGAATGAAACCAGTGAGAGAATGAACACAGTGAGAGAATGAACACAGTGAGAGAATGAAACCAGTGAGAGAATGAATACAGTGAGAGAGTCAATACAGTGAGAGAGTGAGCACAGTGAGAGATTGAACAAAGTGAGAGAGTGAGCCCAGTGACAGAATGAACCCAGTGAGAGAATGAACACAGTGAGACAGTGAGCACAGTGAGAGTATGAACACAATAACAAGAAATGCTGGATTCACTCAGCAGGTCTGGCAGCATCTGTGGAAAGAGAAGCAGAGTTAACATTTCGGGTCAGTGACTATTCTTCGGAACTGACAAATATTAGAAAAGTCACAGATTATAAACAAGTGAGGTGGGGGTTGGGCAAGAGATGACAAACACCAGGAGGGAAATAGAAAGCAATGAAGGAGAACAAAGTAAAAGAGACAAACTAAAGAATGAACACAATGAGAGAGGGAAAACAGTGAGAGAATGAACACAGTGAGAGAATGAACACAGTGACAGAGTGAATACAGTGAGGGAATGAATACAGTGAGAGAGTGAGCACAGTGAGAGAATTAACACAGTGAGAGAATGAGCACAGTGAGAGAGTGAGCACAGTGAGAGAATTGACACAGTGAGAGAATGAACACAGTGAGAGAATGAGCACAGTGAAAGAGTGAGCACAGTGAGAGAATTGACAGTGAGAGAATGAACACAGTGAGAGAGTGAGAAAAGTGAGACAGTGAGCACAGTGAGCGAAAGAACACAGTGAGAGAGTGAACAGAGTGAGAGCGTGAGCACAGTGAGAGAGTGAGCATCGTGAGAGAATGAAGACTGTGAGTGAGTGAGCACTGTGAGAGAATGAACACAGAGAGAGAGTGAACACCGTGAGAGAGTGAGCAGAGTGAGAGAATGAACACAGTGAGAGTGTGAGCCCAGTGTGAGAATGAACCCAGTGAGAGAATGAACACAGTGAAAAAGTGAGCACAGTGAGAGAGAGAGCACAGAGGGAGAAGGAACACAGTGACAGAGAAAACACATTGAGAGTGAGCACAGTGAGAGAATGAACTCAGTGAGAGAGCAAACACAGTGAGAGCGTGAGCACAGTGAGAGAATGAACACAGTGAGAGAATGAACACAGTGAGAGAGTGAGCAGAGTGAGAGAATGAACACAGGGAGAGAGTGAGCACAGTGAGAGAGTGAACACAGTGAGAGAATGAACAGAGAGAGAGAGTGAGCGTAGTGAGAGAATTAAAACAGTGATAGAGTGAGCACAGTGAGAGAATGAACACAGGGAGAGAGTGAGCACAGTGAGAGAGTGAGCACAGTGAGAGAATGAACACAGTGAGAGCATGAGCACAGTGAGAGAATGAACCCAGTGAGAGAACGAACACAGTGAGAGAATGAACACAGTGAGAGAATGAACACAGTGACAGAATGAATACAGTGAGGGAATGAATACAGTGAGAGAGTGAGCACAGTAAGATAATGAACACAGTGAGAGAATGAGCACAGTGAGAGAGTGAGGACAGTGAGAGAATCGACACAGTGAGAGATTGAACACAGTGAGAGAGTGAGCTCAGTGAGAGAGTGAGCACAGAGTGAGAATTGACACAGTGAGAGAATGAACACAGTGAGAGATTGAGCACAGTGAGAGAGTGAGCACAGTGAGCGAAAGAACACAGTGAGAGAGTGAACACAGAGAGAGCGTGAGGTCAGTGAGAGAGTAAGCATCGTAAGAGAATGAACACAGTGAGTGAATGAGCACAGTCAGAGAAAGAACACAGTGAGAGAATGAAAACAGTGAGAGAGTGAGCAGAGTGAGAGAATGAACACAGTGAGAGAGTGAGCCCTGTGAGAGAATGAACCCAGTGAGAGAATGAACACAGTGAAAGAGTGAGCACTGTGAGAGAATGAACACAGTGAGAGTGTGAGCACAGTGAGAGAGAGAGAGCACAGTGAGAGAATGAACACAGTGACAGGGTGAACACAGTGAGAGAGTGAGCACAGTGAGAGAATCATCACAGTGTGAGAATGAACACAGTGAGTGATTGAGCACAGTGAGAGAATGAACACAGTGAGAGAGTGAGCACAGTGAGAGAATGAAAACAGTGAGTGAGTGAGCACAGTGAGAGAATGAACACAGTGAGAGAGTGAGCACAGTGAGAGAGTGAGCACAGTGAGAGAATGAACACAGTGAGATAGTGAACACAGTGAGAGAGTGAACACAGTGAGAGAATGAACACAGTGAGAGGGTGATCTCAGTGGGAGAGTGAGCACAGTGAGAGAATGAACACAGTGAGAGCATGAGCACAGTTAGAGAATGAACCCAGTGAGAGAACGAACACAGTGAGAGAGTGAGCACAGTGAGAGAGAGAGCACAGTGAGAGAAGGAACACAGTGGCAGAGAAAACACAGTGAGAGAGAGGGCACAGTGAGAGAGTGTGCACAGTGAGAGAGAGAGCACAGTGAGAGAAGGAACACAGTGACAGAATTAATACAGTTAGGGAATGAACACAGTGAGAGAGTGAGCAAAGTGAGAGAATGAACACAGTGAGCGAGTGAACAAAGGGAGAGAGTGAACAAAGGGAGAGCGTGAGGACAGTGAGAGAATGAACCCAGTGAGAGAATGAACACAGACACAGAATGAAAACAGTGAGAGAGTGAGCACAGTGAGAGAGTGAGCACAGTGTGAAAATGTACACAGTGAGAGAGTGAACACAGTGAGAGAATGAACACAGTGAGAGAGTGAACAAAGGGAGAGAGTGAACAAAGTGAGAGAATGAACACAGTGAGAGCGTGAGCACAGTAAGAGAGTGAACACAGTGAGAGAATTAACACTGTGAGAGAGTGAGCACAGTGAGAGAGTGAACACAGTAAGAGAGTGAACACAGTGAGAGACTGAGCACAGTGAGAGCGTGAGCACAATGAGAGAATTAACACAGTGAGAGAATGAACACAGTGACAGAATGAATACAGTGAGAGAGTGAGCACAGTGAGAGAGTGAGCACAGTGTGAAAATGAACACAGTGAGAGAGTGAACACAGTAAGAGAGTGAACACAGTGAGAGAATGAACACAGTGAGAGCGTGAGCACAGTGAGAGAGTGAACACAGTGAGAGAATTAACACTGTGAGAGAGTGAGCACAGTGAGAGAGTGAAAACAGTAAGAGAGTGAACACAGTGAGAGAATGAGCACAGTGATAGAATGAAAAAAGTAAGGGAATGAACACAGTGAGAGAGCAAACACGTTGAGAGCGTGAGCACAGTGAGAGATTGAATACAGTGAGAGAGTGAACACAGTGAGAGAATGAATATAGTCAGAGGGTGAACACAGTGAGAGAATGAAAGCACAGTGAGAGAATGAAAGCACAGTGAGAGAATGAACATAGTGAGAGAATGAATGCAGTGAGAGAGTGAGCACAGGGAGAGAATGAACACAGTGAGAGAATGAACACAGTGAGAGAATCAACACAGTGAGAGAGTGAATACAGTGAGGGAATGAACACAGTGACAGAATGAACACAGTGAGAGAATGAGCACAGTGAGAGAATCAACACAGTGAGAGAATGAACACAGTGAGAGAATCAACACAGTGAGAGAGTGAAAACAGTGAGGGAATGAACACAGTGACAGAATGAACACAGTGAGAGAGTGAGCACAGTGAGAGAATCAATACAGTGAGAGAATGAACACAGTGACAGAAGGAATACTGTGAGAGAAAGAATACAGAGAGAGAGTGAGCACAGTGAGAGAATGAACACAGTGAGAGATTGAGCAAAGTGAGAGAGTGAGCACAGTGAGAGAATGATCAGAGTGAGAGAATGAACACAGTGAGAGAGTGAGCACAGTGAGAGAATGATCAGAGTGAGAGAATGAACACAGTGAGACAGTGAGCACAGTGAGAGAATGAACACAGTGAGAGAATGAACACAGTGACAGAATGAATACAGTGAGAGAATGAATGCAGTGAGAGAGTGAGCACAGTGAGAGAATGAACACAGTGAGAGAATGAACTCAGTGAGAGAATGAATACAGTGATAGAGTGAATACAGTGAGAGAGTGAGCACAGTGAGAGAATGAACACAGTGAGAGAGTGAGCCCAGTGAGAGAATGAACACAGTGAGAGATTGAGCAAAGTGAGAGAGTGAGCGCAGTGAGAGAATGAACACAGTGAGAGTGTGAGCACAGTGAGAGAGTGAGCATAGTGAGAGAATGAACACAGTGAGAGAATGTACACAGTGAGAGAGTGAATACAGTGGGAGAGTGAGCACAGTGAGAAAGTAAACACAGTGAGAGAGTGAACACAGTGATAGAATGAATGCAGTGAGTGAGTGAGCACAGTGAGAGACTGAACACAGTGTGAGAGCGAACACAGTGAGAGAATGAACACAGTGACAGAATGAATACAGTGAGAGAATGAATGCAGTGAGAGAGTGAGCACAGTGAGACAATGAACACAGTGAAAGAATGAACACAGCTGGAGAATGAATACAGTGAGAGAGAGAACACAGTGAGACAGTGAGCACAGTGAGAGAATGAACACAGTGAGAGAGTGAGCCCAGTGAGAGAATGAACCCAGTGAGAGAATGAACACAGTGAGAGAGTGAGCACAGTGAGAGAGTGAGCACAGTGTGAAAATGTACACAGTGAGAGAGTGAACACAGTGAGAGAGTGAACACAGTGAGAGACTGAGCACAGTGAGAGAAGGAACAAAGTGAGAGAATGAATGCAGTGAGAGAGTGAGCACAGTGAGAGAGTGAACACAGTAAGAGAGTGAACACAGTGAGAGAATTAACACTGTGAGAGAGTGAGCACAGTGAGGGAGTGAACACAGTGAGAGTGTGAGCACAGTGAGAGACTGAGCACAGTGATAGAATGAGCACAGTGAGAGAATGAACACAGTGAGGGAATGAATACAGTGAGAGAGTTAGCACAGTGAGAGAATGAACACAGTGAGAGAGCAAACACGGTGAGAGCGTGAGCACAGTGAGAGATTGAATACAGTGAGAGTTAGCACAGTGAGAAAATGAATACAGTGAGAGATTGAACACAGTGAGAGAATGAATACAGTGAGTGAGTGAGCACAGTGAGAAAGTGTACACAGTGAGAGAAAGAACACAGTGAGAGAATGAACACAGTGAGAGAGCGAATACTGTGAGAGAGTGAGCACAGTGAGAGAAATAACACAGTGAGAGAGTGAGCCCAGTGAGGGACTGAACACAGTGACAGAATGAATGCAGTGAGAGAATTAATACAGTGAGAGAATGAACACAGTGAGAGAGTGAACATAGTGAGAGAATGAATACAGTGAGAGAGAGAACACAGTGACAGAATGAACACAGTGAGATAGTGAGCACAGTGAGAGAATCAACACAGTGAGAGAATGAACACAGTGACTGAAGGAATACTGGGAGAGAATGAATACAGTGAGAGAGTAAGCCCAGTGAAAGAATGAACCCAGTGTCAGAATGAACACAGTGAGAGAGTGAGCACAGTGAGAGAATGATCAGAGTGAGAGAATGAACACAGTGAAAGAGTGAGCACTGTGAGAGAATGAACACAGTGAGAGATTGAGCAAAGTGAGAGAGTGAGCACAGTGAGAGAATGAACACAGTGAGAGTGTGAGCACAGTGAGAAAGTGAGCACAGTGATTGAATGAACACAGTGAGAGAATGTACACAGTGAGAGAGTGAATACAGTGGGAGAGTGAGCACACAGAGAAAGTGAACACAGTGAGAGAGTGAACACAGTGAGAGAATGAGCACAGTGAGAGAATGAGCACAGTGACAGAATGAACACAGTGAGAGAGTGAGCACAGTGAGAGAATGAACACAGTGAGAGAATGAGCACAGTGAGAGAATGATCACTGTGTGAGACTGAACACAGTGAGAGAATGAACAAAGTGAGAGAATGAATACAGTGAGAGATTGAGCACAGTGAGAGATTGAGCACAGTGAGAGAATGAACAAAGTGAGACAATGAATACAGTGAGATAGTGAACACCGTAAGAAAGTGAACACAGTGAGAGAATTAACACAGTGAGAGTGTGAGCACAGTGAGAGACTGAGCACAGTGATAGAATGAACACAGTGAGAGAATGAACACAGTGAGAGAGCAAACACAGTGAGAGCGTGAGCACAGTGAGAGATTGAATACAGTGAGAGAGTTAGCACAGTGAGAGAATGAATACAATGAGTGAGTGAGCACAGTGAGAGAATGAACACAGTGAGAGAGTGAACATAGTGAGAGAATGAATACAGTGATAGAGTGAATACAGTGAGAGTGTGAACACAGTGAGAGAAAGAACACAGTGAGTGAGTGAGCACAGTCAGAGAATGATCACTGTGTGAGATTGAACACAGTGAGATAGTGAGCAGAGTGAGAGAATCAACACAGTGAGAGAATGAACACAGTGACAGAAAGAATGCAGTGAGAGAATGAACACAGTGAGAGAATGAACACAGTGAGAGAATGAATACAGTGAGAGAGTGAACACAGTAAGAGAGTGAACACAGTGAGAGACTGAGCACAGTGAGAGAATGAACAAAGTGAGAGAATGAATACAGTGAGAGAGTGAGCACAGTGAGAGAGTGAACACAGTGAGAGAGTGAACACAGTGAGAGAAAGAACACAGTGAGTGAGTGAGCACAGTGAGAGAATGATGACTGTGTGAGACTGAACACAGTGAGATAGTGAGCACAGTGAGAGAATCAACACAGTGAGAGAATGAACACAGTGACAGAAGGAATGCAGTGAGAGAATGAATACAGTGAGAGAGTGAGCACAGTGAGAGAATGAACACAGTGAGAGAGTAAGCCCAGTGACAGAATGAACCCAGTGACAGAATGAACACAGTGAGACAGTGAGCACAGTGAGAGAATGAACACAGTGAGAGAATGAACACAGTGACAGAATGAATACAGTGAGAGAATGAATGCATTGAGAGAGTGAGCACAGTGAGAGAATGAACACAGTGAGAGAATGAACACAGTGAGAGAATGAATACAGTGAGAGAGTGAACACAGTGAGAGAATGAGCACAGTGAGAGAATGAAAACAGTGAGAGAGTGAGCCCAGTGAGAGAATGAACCCAGTGAGAGAATGGACACAGTGAGAGAGTGAGCAGAGTGAGAGAGTGAACACAGTGAGAGACTGAGCACAGTGAGAGAATGAACACAGTGAGAGAATGAATACAGTGGGAGAGTGAGCACAGTGAGAGAGTGAACAAAGTGAGAGAGTGAACACAGTCAGAGAGTGAACACAGTGAGAGTCTGAGCACAGCGAGAGAATGAACAAAGTGAGAGAATGAATACAGTGGGAGAGTGAGCACAGTGAGAGAGTAAACACAGTGAGTGAGTGAACACAGTGATAGAATGAACACAGTGAGAGAATGTACACAGTGAGAGAGTGAACACAGTGAGAGAATGAGCAAAGTGAGAGAATGAGCACAGTGACAGAATGAACACAGTGAGAGAGTGAGCACAGTGAGAGACTGAGCACAGTGAGAGAATGAACACAGTGAGAGAATGAGCACAGTGAGAGAGTGAACACAGTGAGAGAATGAACACAGTGAGAGAGTGAGCACAGTGAGAGAGTGAACACAGTGAGAGAGTGAACAAAGTGATAGTATGGACACAGTGAGAGAATGTACACAGTGAGAGAGTGAACACAGTGAGAGAATGAGCACAGTGAGAGAATGAACACAGTGAGAGAATCAGCACAGTGAGAGATTGAGGACAGTGACAGAATAAACACAGTGAGAGAGTGAGCACAGTGAGAGAGTGAGCACAGTGAGAGAATGAACACAGTGAGAGAATGAGCACAGTGAGAGAGTGAACACAGTGAGAGAATGAACACAGTGAGAGAGTGAGCACAGTGAGAGAATGATCACTGTGTGAGACTGAACACAGTGAGAGACTGAGCACAGTGAGAGAATGAACACAGTGAGAGAATGAATACAGTGAGAGAGTGAGCACAGTGAGAGATTGAACACAGTGAGAGAGTGAATACAGTGATAGAATGAACACAGTGAGAGAATGTACACAGTGAGAGAGTGAACACTGTGAGAGAATGAGCACAGTGAGAGAATGAGCACAGTGACAGAACGAACACAGTGAGAGATTGAGCACAGTGAGAGATTGAGCACAGTGAGAGAATGAACACAGTGAGAGAATGAGCACAGTGAGAGAGTCAACACAGTGAGAGAATGAACACAGTGAGAGAGTGAGCACAGTGAGAGAATAAACACAGTGAGAGAATGAACACAGTGACAGAAGGAATATAGTGAGAGAATGAATACAGTGAGAGAATGAGCACAGTGAGAGAATGAACACAGTGAGAGAATGAACACAGTGAGAGAGTGAGCACAGTGAGAGAATGATCAGAGTGAGAGAATGATCACAGTGAGACAGTGAGTACAGTGAGAGAATGAATGCAGTGAGAGAATGAATACAGTGAGAGAGTAAGCCCAGTGACAGAATGAACCCAGTGACAGAATGAACACAGTGAGAGAGTGAGCACAGTGAGAGAATGATCAGAGTGAGAGAATGATCACACTGAGACAGTGAGCACAGTGAGAGAATGAATGCAGTGAGAGAATGAACACAGTGAGAGAGTGAACATAGTGAGAGAATGAATACAGTAATAGAGTGAATACAGTGAGAGAGTGAACACAGTGAGAGAATCAGCACAGTGAGAGATTGAGCACAGTGACAGAATAAACACAGTGAGAGAGTGAGCACAGTGAGAGAGTGAGCACAGTGAGAGAATGAACACAGTGAGAGAATGAGCACAGTGAGAGAGTGAACACAGTGAGAGAATGAACACAGTGAGAGAGTGAGCACAGTGAGAGAATGATCACTGTGTGAGACTGAACACAGTGAGAGACTGAGCACAGTGAGAGAATGAACACTGTGAGAGAATGAATACAGTGAGAGAGTGAGCACAGTGAGAGATTGAACACAGTGAGAGAGTGAATACAGTGATAGAATGAACACAGTGAGAGAATGTACACAGTGAGAGAATGAGCACAGTGACAGAACGAACACAGTGAGAGATTGAGCACAGTGAGAGATTGAGCACAGTGAGAGAATGAACACAGTGAGAGAATGAGCACAGTGAGAGAGTCAACACAGTGAGAGAATGAACACAGTGAGAGAGTGAGCACAGTGAGAGAATCAACACAGTGAGAGAATGAACACAGTGACAGAAGGAATATAGTGAGAGAATGAATACAGTGAGAGAATGAGCACAGTGAGAGAATGAACACAGTGAGAGAATGAACACAGTGAGAGAGTGAGCACAGTGAGAGAATGATCAGAGTGAGAGAATGATCACAGTGAGACAGTGAGCACAGTGAGAGAATGAATGCAGTGAGAGAATGAATACAGTGAGAGAGTAAGCCCAGTGACAGAATGAACCCAGAGACAGAATGAACACAGTGAGAGAGTGAGCACAGTGAGAGAATGATCAGAGTGAGAGAATGATCACAGTGAGACAGTGAGCACAGTGAGAGAATGAATGCAGTGAGAGAATGAACAAAGTGAGAGAGTGAACATAGTGAGAGAATGAATACAGTGATAGAGTGAATACAGTGAGAGAATGAACACAGTGAGAGAATGAACACAGTGAGAGAGTGAGCACAGTGAGAGAATGATCACTGTGTGAGACTGAACACAGTGAGATAGTGAGCACAGTGAGAGAATCAACACAGTGAGAGAATGAACACAGTGACAGAAGGAATACAGTGAGAGAATGAATACAGTGAGAGAGTGAGCACAGTGAGAGATTGAGCACAGTGAGAGAATGAACACAGTGAGACAGTGAGCACAGTGAGAGAATGAACACAGTGAGAGAATGAACACAGTGACAGAATGAATACAGTGAGAGAATGAATGCAGTGAGAGAGTGAGCACAGGGAGAGAATGAACACAGTGAGAGAATGAACACAGTGAGAGAATGAATACAGTGAGAGAGTGTACACAGTGAGAGAGTGAGCACAGTGAGAGAATGAACACAGTGAGAGAATGAACACAGTGAGAGAATGAGTACAGTGAGAGAGTGAACACAGTGAGAGAGTGAGCACAGTGAGAGAATGAACACAGTGAGAGAGTGAGCCCAGTGAGAGAATGAACCCAGTGAGAGAATGAACACATTGAAAGAGTGAGCACTGTGAGAGAATGAACACAGTGAGAGAGTGAGCAACGTGAGACAGTGAGCACAGTGAGAGAATGAACACAGTGAGAGATTGAACACAGTGAGAGAGTGTACATAGTGAGAGACTGAGCACAGTGAGAGAATGAACACAGTGAGAGAATGAATACAGTGGGAGAGTGAGCACTGTGAGAGAGTGAAAACAGTGAGAGAGTGAACACAGTGAAAGAATGAACACTGTGAGAGAATGTACACAGTGAGAGAGTGAACACAGTGAGAGAATGAGCACAGTGAGAGAATGAACACAGTGAGAGAGTGAGCAGAGTGAGTGAGTGAACACAGTGAGAGACTGAGCACAGTGAGAGAATGAACACAGTGAGAGAATGAATACAGTGGGAGAGTGAGCACAGTGAGAGAGTGAACAAAGTGAGAGAGTGAACACAGTCAGAGAGTGAACACAGTGAGAGTCTGAGCACAGCGAGAGAATGAACACAGTACGAGAATGAATACAGTGGGAGAGTGAGCACAGTGAGAGAGTAAACACAGTGAGTGAGTGAACACAGTGATAGAATGAACACAGTGAGAGAATGTACACAGTGAGAGAGTGAACACAGTGAGAGAATGAGCACAGTGAGAGAATGAGCACAGTGACAGAATGAACACAGTGAGAGAGTGAGCACAGTGAGAGACTGAGCACAGTGAGAGAATGAACACAGTGAGAGAATGAGCACAGTGAGAGAGTGAACACAGTGAGAGAATGAACACAGTGAGAGAGTGAGCACAGTGAGAGAGTGAACACAGTGAGAGAGTGAACAAAGTGATAGAATGAACACAGTGAGAGAATGTACACAGTGAGAGAGTGAACAGAGTGAGAGAATGAGCACAGTGAGAGAATGAACACAGTGAGAGAATCAGCACAGTGAGAGATTGAGTACAGTGACAGAATAAACACAGTGAGAGAGTGAGCACAGTGAGAGAGTGAGCACAGTGAGAGAATGAACACAGTGAGAGAATGAGCACAGTGAGAGAGTGAACACAGTGAGAGAATGAACACAGTGAGAGAGTGAGCACAGTGAGAGAATGATCACTGTGTGAGACTGAACACAGTGAGAGACTGAGCACAGTGAGAGAATGAACACAGTGAGAGAATGAATACAGTGAGAGAGTGAGCACAGTGAGAGATTGAACACAGTGAGAGAGTGAATACAGTGATAGAATGAACACAGTGAGAGAATGTACACAGTGAGAGAGTGAACACTGTGAGAGAATGAGCACAGGGAGAGAATGAGCACAGTGACAGTACGAACACAGTGAGAGATTGAGCACAGTGAGAGATTGAGCACAGTGAGAGAATGAACACAGTGAGAGAATGAGCACAGTGAGAGAGTCAACACAGTGAGAGAATGAACACAGTGAGAGAGTGAGCACAGTGAGAGAATCAACACAGTGAGAGAATGAACACAGTGACAGAAGGAATATAGTGAGAGAATGAATACAGTGAGAGAATGAGCACAGTGAGAGAATGAACACAGTGAGAGAATGAACACAGTGAGAGAGTGAGCACAGTGAGAGAATGATCAGAGTGAGAGAATGATCACAGTGAGACAGTGAGCACAGTGAGAGAATGAATGCAGTGAGAGAATGAATACAGTGAGAGAGTAAGCCCAGTGACAGAATGAACCCAGTGACAGAATGAACACAGTGAGAGAGTGAGCACAGTGAGAGAATGATCAGAGTGAGAGAATGATCACAGTGAGACAGTGAGCACAGTGAGAGAATGAATGCAGTGAGAGAATGAACACAGTGAGAGAGTGAACATAGTGAGAGAATGAATACAGTGATAGAGTGATTACAGTGAGAGAGTGAACACAGTGAGAGAATCAGCACAGTGAGAGATTGAGCACAGTGACAGAATAAACACAGTGAGAGAGTGAGCACAGTGAGAGAGTGAGCACAGTGAGAGAATGAACACAGTGAGAGAATGAGCACAGTGAGAGAGTGAACACAGTGAGAGAATGAACACAGTGAGAGAGTGAGCACAGTGAGAGAATGATCACTGTGTGAGACTGAACACAGTGAGAGACTGAGCACAGTGAGAGAATGAACACAGTGAGAGAATGAATACAGTGAGAGAGTGAGCACAGTGAGAGAATGAACACAGTGAGAGAGTAAGCCCAGTGACAGAATGAACCCAGTGACAGAATGAACACAGTGAGACAGTGAGCACAGTGAGAGAATGAACACAGTGAGAGAATGAACACAGTGACAGAATGAATACAGTGAGAGAATGAATGCATTGAGAGAGTGAGCACAGTGAGAGAATGAACACAGTGAGAGAATGAACACAGTGAGAGAATGAATACAGTGAGAGAGTGAACACAGTGAGAGAGTGAGCACAGTGAGAGAATGAAAACAGTGAGAGAGTGAGCCCAGTGAGAGAATGAACCCAGTGAGAGAATGGACACAGTGAGAGAGTGAGCAGAGTGAGAGAGTGAACACAGTGAGAGACTGAGCACAGTGAGAGAATGAACACAGTGAGAGAATGAATACAGTGGGAGAGTGAGCACAGTGAGAGAGTGAACAAAGTGAGAGAGTGAACACAGTCAGAGAGTGAACACAGTGAGAGTCTGAGCACAGCGAGAGAATGAACAAAGTGAGAGAATGAATACAGTGGGAGAGTGAGCACAGTGAGAGAGTAAACACAGTGAGTGAGTGAACACAGTGATAGAATGAACACAGTGAGAGAATGTACACAGTGAGAGAGTGAACACAGTGAGAGAATGAGCAAAGTGAGAGAATGAGCACAGTGACAGAATGAACACAGTGAGAGAGTGAGCACAGTGAGAGACTGAGCACAGTGAGAGAATGAACACAGTGAGAGAATGAGCACAGTGAGAGAGTGAACACAGTGAGAGAATGAACACAGTGAGAGAGTGAGCACAGTGAGAGAGTGAACACAGTGAGAGAGTGAACAAAGTGATAGTATGGACACAGTGAGAGAATGTACACAGTGAGAGAGTGAACACAGTGAGAGAATGAGCACAGTGAGAGAATGAACACAGTGAGAGAATCAGCACAGTGAGAGATTGAGGACAGTGACAGAATAAACACAGTGAGAGAGTGAGCACAGTGAGAGAGTGAGCACAGTGAGAGAATGAACACAGTTTGAGAATGAGCACAGTGAGAGAGTGAACACAGTGAGAGAATGAACACAGTGAGAGAGTGAGCACAGTGAGAGAATGATCACTGTGTGAGACTGAACACAGTGAGAGACTGAGCACAGTGAGAGAATGAACACAGTGAGAGAATGAATACAGTGAGAGAGTGAGCACAGTGAGAGATTGAACACAGTGAGAGAGTGAATACAGTGATAGAATGAACACAGTGAGAGAATGTACACAGTGAGAGAGTGAACACTGTGAGAGAATGAGCACAGTGAGAGAATGAGCACAGTGACAGAACGAACACAGTGAGAGATTGAGCACAGTGAGAGATTGAGCACAGTGAGAGAATGAACACAGTGAGAGAATGAGCACAGTGAGAGAGTCAACACAGTGAGAGAATGAACACAGTGAGAGAGTGAGCACAGTGAGAGAATAAACACAGTGAGAGAATGAACACAGTGACAGAAGGAATATAGTGAGAGAATGAATACAGTGAGAGAATGAGCACAGTGAGAGAATGAACACAGTGAGAGAATGAACACAGTGAGAGAGTGAGCACAGTGAGAGAATGATCAGAGTGAGAGAATGATCACAGTGAGACAGTGAGTACAGTGAGAGAATGAATGCAGTGAGAGAATGAATACAGTGAGAGAGTAAGCCCAGTGACAGAATGAACCCAGTGACAGAATGAACACAGTGAGAGAGTGAGCACAGTGAGAGAATGATCAGAGTGAGAGAATGATCACACTGAGACAGTGAGCACAGTGAGAGAATGAATGCAGTGAGAGAATGAACACAGTGAGAGAGTGAACATAGTGAGAGAATGAATACAGTAATAGAGTGAATACAGTGAGAGAGTGAACACAGTGAGAGAATCAGCACAGTGAGAGATTGAGCACAGTGACAGAATAAACACAGTGAGAGAGTGAGCACAGTGAGAGAGTGAGCACAGTGAGAGAATGAACACAGTGAGAGAATGAGCACAGTGAGAGAGTGAACACAGTGAGAGAATGAACACAGTGAGAGAGTGAGCACAGTGAGAGAATGATCACTGTGTGAGACTGAACACAGTGAGAGACTGAGCACAGTGAGAGAATGAACACTGTGAGAGAATGAATACAGTGAGAGAGTGAGCACAGTGAGAGATTGAACACAGTGAGAGAGTGAATACAGTGATAGAATGAACACAGTGAGAGAATGTACACAGTGAGAGAATGAGCACAGTGACAGAACGAACACAGTGAGAGATTGAGCACAGTGAGAGATTGAGCACAGTGAGAGAATGAACACAGTGAGAGAATGAGCACAGTGAGAGAGTCAACACAGTGAGAGAATGAACACAGTGAGAGAGTGAGCACAGTGAGAGAATCAACACAGTGAGAGAATGAACACAGTGACAGAAGGAATATAGTGAGAGAATGAATACAGTGAGAGAATGAGCACAGTGAGAGAATGAACACAGTGAGAGAATGAACACAGTGAGAGAGTGAGCACAGTGAGAGAATGATCAGAGTGAGAGAATGATCACAGTGAGACAGTGAGCACAGTGAGAGAATGAATGCAGTGAGAGAATGAATACAGTGAGAGAGTAAGCCCAGTGACAGAATGAACCCAGAGACAGAATGAACACAGTGAGAGAGTGAGCACAGTGAGAGAATGATCAGAGTGAGAGAATGATCACAGTGAGACAGTGAGCACAGTGAGAGAATGAATGCAGTGAGAGAATGAACAAAGTGAGAGAGTGAACATAGTGAGAGAATGAATACAGTGATAGAGTGAATACAGTGAGAGAATGAACACAGTGAGAGAATGAACACAGTGAGAGAGTGAGCACAGTGAGAGAATGATCACTGTGTGAGACTGAACACAGTGAGATAGTGAGCACAGTGAGAGAATCAACACAGTGAGAGAATGAACACAGTGACAGAAGGAATACAGTGAGAGAATGAATACAGTGAGAGAGTGAGCACAGTGAGAGATTGAGCACAGTGAGAGAATGAACACAGTGAGACAGTGAGCACAGTGAGAGAATGAACACAGTGAGAGAATGAACACAGTGACAGAATGAATACAGTGAGAGAATGAATGCAGTGAGAGAGTGAGCACAGGGAGAGAATGAACACAGTGAGAGAATGAACACAGTGAGAGAATGAATACAGTGAGAGAGTGTACACAGTGAGAGAGTGAGCACAGTGAGAGAATGAACACAGTGAGAGAATGAACACAGTGAGAGAATGAGTACAGTGAGAGAGTGAACACAGTGAGAGAGTGAGCACAGTGAGAGAATGAACACAGTGAGAGAGTGAGCCCAGTGAGAGAATGAACCCAGTGAGAGAATGAACACATTGAAAGAGTGAGCACTGTGAGAGAATGAACACAGTGAGAGAGTGAGCAACGTGAGACAGTGAGCACAGTGAGAGAATGAACACAGTGAGAGATTGAACACAGTGAGAGAGTGTACATAGTGAGAGACTGAGCACAGTGAGAGAATGAACACAGTGAGAGAATGAATACAGTGGGAGAGTGAGCACTGTGAGAGAGTGAAAACAGTGAGAGAGTGAACACAGTGAAAGAATGAACACTGTGAGAGAATGTACACAGTGAGAGAGTGAACACAGTGAGAGAATGAGCACAGTGAGAGAATGAACACAGTGAGAGAGTGAGCAGAGTGAGTGAGTGAACACAGTGAGAGACTGAGCACAGTGAGAGAATGAACACAGTGAGAGAATGAATACAGTGGGAGAGTGAGCACAGTGAGAGAGTGAACAAAGTGAGAGAGTGAACACAGTCAGAGAGTGAACACAGTGAGAGTCTGAGCACAGCGAGAGAATGAACACAGTACGAGAATGAATACAGTGGGAGAGTGAGCACAGTGAGAGAGTAAACACAGTGAGTGAGTGAACACAGTGATAGAATGAACACAGTGAGAGAATGTACACAGTGAGAGAGTGAACACAGTGAGAGAATGAGCACAGTGAGAGAATGAGCACAGTGACAGAATGAACACAGTGAGAGAGTGAGCACAGTGAGAGACTGAGCACAGTGAGAGAATGAACACAGTGAGAGAATGAGCACAGTGAGAGAGTGAACACAGTGAGAGAATGAACACAGTGAGAGAGTGAGCACAGTGAGAGAGTGAACACAGTGAGAGAGTGAACAAAGTGATAGAATGAACACAGTGAGAGAATGTACACAGTGAGAGAGTGAACAGAGTGAGAGAATGAGCACAGTGAGAGAATGAACACAGTGAGAGAATCAGCACAGTGAGAGATTGAGTACAGTGACAGAATAAACACAGTGAGAGAGTGAGCACAGTGAGAGAGTGAGCACAGTGAGAGAATGAACACAGTGAGAGAATGAGCACAGTGAGAGAGTGAACACAGTGAGAGAATGAACACAGTGAGAGAGTGAGCACAGTGAGAGAATGATCACTGTGTGAGACTGAACACAGTGAGAGACTGAGCACAGTGAGAGAATGAACACAGTGAGAGAATGAATACAGTGAGAGAGTGAGCACAGTGAGAGATTGAACACAGTGAGAGAGTGAATACAGTGATAGAATGAACACAGTGAGAGAATGTACACAGTGAGAGAGTGAACACTGTGAGAGAATGAGCACAGGGAGAGAATGAGCACAGTGACAGTACGAACACAGTGAGAGATTGAGCACAGTGAGAGATTGAGCACAGTGAGAGAATGAACACAGTGAGAGAATGAGCACAGTGAGAGAGTCAACACAGTGAGAGAATGAACACAGTGAGAGAGTGAGCACAGTGAGAGAATCAACACAGTGAGAGAATGAACACAGTGACAGAAGGAATATAGTGAGAGAATGAATACAGTGAGAGAATGAGCACAGTGAGAGAATGAACACAGTGAGAGAATGAACACAGTGAGAGAGTGAGCACAGTGAGAGAATGATCAGAGTGAGAGAATGATCACAGTGAGACAGTGAGCACAGTGAGAGAATGAATGCAGTGAGAGAATGAATACAGTGAGAGAGTAAGCCCAGTGACAGAATGAACCCAGTGACAGAATGAACACAGTGAGAGAGTGAGCACAGTGAGAGAATGATCAGAGTGAGAGAATGATCACAGTGAGACAGTGAGCACAGTGAGAGAATGAATGCAGTGAGAGAATGAACACAGTGAGAGAGTGAACATAGTGAGAGAATGAATACAGTGATAGAGTGATTACAGTGAGAGAGTGAACACAGTGAGAGAATCAGCACAGTGAGAGATTGAGCACAGTGACAGAATAAACACAGTGAGAGAGTGAGCACAGTGAGAGAGTGAGCACAGTGAGAGAATGAACACAGTGAGAGAATGAGCACAGTGAGAGAGTGAACACAGTGAGAGAATGAACACAGTGAGAGAGTGAGCACAGTGAGAGAATGATCACTGTGTGAGACTGAACACAGTGAGAGACTGAGCACAGTGAGAGAATGAACACAGTGAGAGAATGAATACAGTGAGAGAGTGAGCACAGTGAGAGATTGAACACAGTGAGAGAGTGAATACAGTGATAGAATGAGCACAGTGAGAGAATGTACACAGTGAGAGAGTGAACACTGTGAGAGAATGAGCACAGTGAGAGAATGAGCACAGTGACAGAACGAACACAGTGAGAGATTGAGCACAGTGAGAGATTGAGCACAGTGAGAGAATGAACACAGTGAGAGAATGAGCACAGAGAGAGAGTCAACACAGTGAGAGAATGAACACAGTGAGAGAGTGAGCACAGTGAGAGAATCAACACAGTGAGAGAATGAACACAGTGACAGAAGGAATATAGTAAGAGAATGAATACAGTGAGAGAATGAGCACAGTGAGAGAATGAACACAGTGAGAGAATGAACACAGTGAGAGAGTGAGCACAGTGAGAGAATGATCAGAGTGAGAGAATGATCACAGTGAGACAGTGAGCACAGTGAGAGAATGAATGCAGTGAGAGAATGAATACAGTGAGAGAGTAAGCCCAGTGACAGAATGAACCCAGTGACAGAATGAACACAGTGAGAGAGTGAGCACAGTGAGAGAATGATCAGAGTGAGAGAATGATCACAGTGAGACAGTGAGCACAGTGAGAGAATGAATGCAGTGAGAGAATGAACACAGTGAGAGAGTGAACATAGTGAGAGAATGAATACAGTGATAGAGTGAACACAGTGACAGAAGGAATACAGTGAGAGAATGAATACAGTGAGAGAGTGAGCACAGTGAGAGATTGAGCACAGTGAGAGAATGAACACAGTGAGACAGTGAGCACAGTGAGAGAATGAACACAGTGAGAGAATGAACACAGTGACAGAATGAATACAGTGAGAGAATGAATGCAGTGAGAGAGTGAGCACAGGGAGAGAATGAATACAGTTAGAGAATGAACACAGTGAGAGAATGAATACAGTGAGAGAGTGAACACAGTGAGAGAGTGAGCACAGTGAGAGAATGAACACAGTGAGAGAATGAACACCGTGAGAGAATGAGTACAGTGAGAGAGTGAACACAGTGAGAGAGTGAGCACAGTGAGAGAATGAACACAGTGAGAGAGTGAGCCCAGTGAGAGAAAGAACCCAGTGAGAGAATGAACACATTGAAAGAGTGAGCACTGTGAGAGAATGAACACAGTGAGAGAGTGAGCAACGTGAGAGAGTGAGCACAGTGAGAGAATGAACACAGTGAGAGATTGAACACAGTGAGAGAGTGTACATAGTGAGAGACTGAGCACAGTGAGAGAATTAACACAGTGAGAGAATGAATACAGTGGGAGAGTGAGCACTGTGAGAGAGTGAACACAGTGAGAGAGTGAACACAGTGAAAGAATGAACACTGTGAGAGAATGTACACAGTGAGAGAGTGAACACAGTGAGAGAATGAGCACAGTCAGAGAATGAGCACAGTGACAGAATGAACACATTGAGAGAGTGAGCACAGTGAGAAAGTGAGCACAGTGAGAGAATGAACACAGTGAGAGAATGAGCACAGTGAGAGAGTGAACACAGTGAGAGAATGAACACTGTGTGAGACTGAACACAGTGAGATAGTGAGCACAGTGAGAGAATCAATACAGTGAGAGAAAGAACACAGTGACAGAAGGAATACAGTGAGAGAATGAATACAGTGAGAGAATGAAAGCAGTGAGTGAATGAATACAGTGTGAGAGTGAATACAGTGAGAGATTGAGCACAGTGAGAGAATGAACACAGTGAGAGAGTAAGCCCAGTGACAGAATGAACCCAGTGACAGAATGAACACAGTGAGAGAGTGAGCACAGTGAGAGAATGATCAGAGTGAGAGAATGAACACAGTGAGACAGTGAGCACAGTGAGAGAATGAACACAGTGAGAGAATGAACACAGTGACAGAATGAATAAAGTGAGAGAATGAACACAGTGAGTGAATGAACACAGTGAGAGAATGAATACAGTGAGAGAGTGAACACAGTGAGAGAGTGAGCACAGTGAGAGAATGAACACAGTGAGAGAGTGAGCCCAGTGAGAGAATGAACACAGTGAGAGAATGAACACAGTGAGAGAATGAATACAGTGAGAGAGTGAACACAGTGAGAGAGTGAGCACAGTGAGAGAATGAACACAGTGAGAGAGTGAGCCCAGTGAGATATGAACCCAGTGAGAGAAAGAAAACAGTGAAAGAGTGAGCACTGTGAGAGAATGAACACACTGAGAGAGTAAGCAAAGTGAGAGAGTGAGCACAGTGAGAGAGTGAGCACAGTGAGTGAATGAACACAGTGAGAGAGTGAACACAGTGAGAGAGTGAACACAGTGAGAGACTGAGCACAGTGAGAGAATGAACACAGTGAGAGAATGAATACAGTGGGAGAGTGAGCACAGTGAGAGAGTGAACACAGTGAGAGAGTGAACACAGTGAGAGAATGTACACAGTGAGAGAATGAACACAGTGAGAGACTGAACACTGTGAGAGTGTGAACACAGTGAGAGACTGAGCACAGTGAGAGAATGAACACAGTGAGAGAATGAATACAGTGGGAGAGTGAGCACAGTGAGAGAGTGAACACAGTAAGAGAGTGAATACAGTGATAGAATGAACACAGTGAGAGAATGTACACATTGAGAGAGTGAACACTGTGAGAGAATGAGCACAGTGAGAGAATGAGCACAGTGTGAGAATGAACACAGTGAGAGAATGAGCACAGTGAGAGAGTCAACACAGTGAGCGAATGAACACAGTGAGAGAGTGAGCACAGTGAGAGAATCAACACAGTGAGAGAATGAACACAGTGACAGAAGGAATATAGTGAGAGAATGAATACAGTGAGAGAATGAGCACAGTGAGAGAATGAACACAGTGAGAGAGTAAGCCCAGTGACAGAATGAACCCAGTGACAGAATGAACACAGTGAGAGAGTGAGCACAGTGAGAGAATGATCAGAGTGAGAGAATGATCACAGTGAGACAGTGAGCACAGTGAGAGAATGAACACATTGAGAGAATGAACACAGCGACAGAATGAATACAGTGAGAGAATGAATGCAGTGAGACAGCGAGCACAGTGAGAGAATGAACACAGTGAGAGAATGAACACAGTGAGAGAATGAATACAGTGAGAGAGTGAACACAGTGAGAGAGTGAGCACAGTGAGAGAATGAACACAGTGAGAGAGTGAGCCCAGTGAGAGAATGAACCCAGTGAGAGAATGAACACAGTGAAAGAGTGAGCACTGTGAGAGAATGAACACAGTGAGAGAGTGAGCAAAGTGAGAGAGTGAGCACAGTGAGAGAATGAACACAGTGAGAGAATGAACACAGTGAGAGAGTGAACACAGTGAGAGATTGAACACAGTGAGAGACTGAGCACAGTGAGAGAATGAACACAGTGAGAGAATGAATACAGTGGGAGAGTGAGCACAGTGAGAGAGTGAACACAGTGAGAGAGTGAACACAGTGATAGAATGAACACAGTGAGAGAATGTACACAGTGAGAGAGTGAACACAGTGAGAGAGTGAACACAATGAGAGACTGAGCACAGCGAGAGAATGAACACAGTGAGAGAATAAATACAGTGGGAGAGTGAGCACTGTGAGAGAGTGAACACAGTGAGAGAGTGAACACAGTGATCGAATGAACACAGTGAGAGAATGAGCACAGTGAGATAATGAGCACAGTGACAGAATGAACAAAGTGAGAGAATGAGCACAGTGAGAGAATGAACACAGTGAGAGAATGAACACAGTGAGGGAGTGAACACAGTGAGAGAGTGAACACAATGAGAGACTGAGCACAGTGAGAGAATGAACACAGTGAGAGAATGAATACAGTGGGAGAGTGAGCACAGTGAGAGAGTGAGCACAGTGAGAGAATGAACACAGTGAGAGAATGAGCAAAGTGAGAGAATGAGCACAGTGAAAGAATGAACACAGTGAGAGAGTGAGCAAAGTGAGAGAATGAGCACAGAGAGAGAATGAACACTGTGAGAGAATGAGCACAGTGAGAGAGTGAGCACAGTGAGAGAGTGAGCACAGTGAGAGAGTGAACACAGTGGCAGAATGAACACTGTGAGTGAATGAATACACTTTGAGAATGAATACCGTGAGAGAATGAACACAGTGAGAGAGCGAACATAGTGAAAGAATGATCGCAGTGAGAGAATGAACACAGTGAGACAGTGAGCACAGTGAGAGAATGAACACAGTGAGAGAATGAGCAAAGTGAGAGAATGAGCACAGTGAAAGAATGAACACAGTGAGAGAGTGAGCACAGAGAGAGAATGAACACTGTGAGAGAATGAGCACAGTGAGAGAGTGAGCACAGTGAGAGAGTGAGCACAGTGAGAGAGTGAACACAGTGGCAGAATGAACACTGTGAGTGAATGAATACACTTTGAGAATGAATACCGTGAGAGAATGAACACAGTGAGAGAGCGAACATAGTGAAAGAATGATCGCAGTGAGAGAATGAACACAGTGAGACAGTGAGCACAGTGAGAGAATGAACACAGTGAGAGAATGAACACAGTGACAGAATGAATAAAGTGAGAGAATGAACGCAGTGAGAGAGTGAGCACAGGGAGAGAATGAACACAGTGAGAGAACGAACATAGTCAGGGAATGAATACAGTGAGAGAGTGAACACAGTGAGAGAATGAACACAGTGAGAGAATGAGCACAGTGAGAGAGTGAACACAGTGAGAGACTGAGCACAGTGAGAGAATGAACACAGTGAGAGAATGAATACAGTGCGAGAGTGAGCACAGTGAGATAGTGAGCATAGTGAGAGATTGAACACAGTGAGAGAGTGAACACAGTGAGAGACTGAGCACTGTGAGAGACTGAACACAGTGAGAGAGCGAACACAGTGAGAGAATGAACACAGTGAGAGAATGAATACAGTGAGAGAGTGAACACAGTGAGAGACTGAGCACAGTGAGAGAATGAATACAGTGAGAGAATGAATACAGTGAGTGAGTGAGCACAGTGAGGGACTGAACACAGTGAGAGAGCGAACAAAGTGATAGTATGAATACAGTGAGAGAGTGAACACAGTGAAAGAGTGAGCACAGTGAGAGAATGAACACAGTGAGAGAGTGAGCCCAGTGAGAGAATGAACCCAGTGAGAGAGTGAACTCAGTGAGAGAGTGAGTAAAGTGAGAGAGTGAGCACAGTGAGAGAATGAACACAGTGAGAGAGTGAGCACAGTGAGAGAGTGAGCACAGTGTGAAAATGAACACAGTGAGAGAGTGACACACAGTGAGAGACTGAACACAGTGAGAGAATGAACAAAGTGAGAGAATGAATACAGTGAGAGATTGAGCACAGTGAGAGAGTGAACACAGTAAGAGAGTGAACACAGTGAGAGACTGAGCACATTGAGAGAATGAACAAAGTGAGAGAATGAATACAGTGAGCGAGTGAGCACAGTGAGAGAGTGAACACAGGAAGAGAGTGAACACAGTGAGAACATTAACACTGTGACAGAGTGAGAACAGCGAGTGAATGAAAACAGTGAGAGAGTGAACACAGTGAGAGTGTGAGCACAGTGAGAGACTGAGCACAGTGAGAGAATGAACACAGTGAGAGAGCAAACACTGTGAGAGCGTGAGCACAGTGAGTGAATGAACGCAGCGAGAGAATGAATACAGTCAGAGGGTGAACACAGTGAGAGAATGAAAGCACAGTGAGAGAATGAACACAGTGAGAGAATGAATACAGTGAGTGAGTGAGCACAGTGAGAGAGTGAGCATAGTGAGAGAGTGAGCACAGTGAGAGAACGAACACAGTGAGAGAGTAAGCCCAGTGACAGAATGAACCCAGTGACAGAATGAACACAGTGAGACAGTGAGCACAGTGAGAGAATGAACACAGTGAGAGACTGAACACAGTGAGAGAATGAACACAGTGAGAGAATGAACACAGTGAGAGAGCGAACACAGTGAGAGACTGAACACAGTGAGAGAATGAACACAGTGAGAGACTGAACACAGTGAGAGACTGAACACAGTGAGAGAATGAACACAGTGAGAGAGTGAACATAGTGAGAGAATGAACACAGTGAGAGACTGAACACAGTGAGAGACTGAACACAGTGAGAGAGTGAACACAGTGAGAGAGTGAACATAGTGAGAGAATGAACACAGTGAGAGACTGAACACAGTGAGAGAATGAACACAGTGAGAGACTGAACACAGTGAGAGAATGAACACAGTGAGAGAATGAACACAGTGAGAGAGTGAACATAGAGAGAGAATGAACACAGTGAGAGACTGAACACAGTGAGAGAATGAACACAGTGAGAGAATGAACACAGTGAGAGAGTGAACATAGTGAGAGAATGAACACAGTGAGAGACTGAACACAGTGAGAGAGTGAACATTGTGAGAGAATGAACACAGTGAGAGAATGAATACAGTGACAGAATGAATGCAGTGAGAGAATGAATACAGTGAGAGAGTGAGCACAGTGAGAGACTGAACACAGTGAGAGAATGAACACAGTGAGAGAATGAACACAGTGAGAGACTGAACACAGTGAGAGAGTGAACACAGTGAGAGACTGAACACAGTGAGAGAATGAACACAGTGAGAGAATGAACACAGTGAGAGACTGAACACAGTGAGAGAATGAACACAGTGAGAGAATGAAGACAGTGAGAGAGTGAGCACAGTGAGAGACTGAACACAGTGAGAGAATGAACACAGTGAGAGAGTGAACACAGTGAGAGAGTGAACACAATGAGAGACTGAGCACAGTGAGAGAATGAACACAGTGAGAGAATGAATACAGTGGGAGAGTGAGCACAGTGAGAGAGTGAACACAGTGAGAGAGTGAACACAGTGATAGAATGAACACAGTGAGAGAGTGAGCACAGTGAGAGAATGAACACAGTGAGAGAATGAGCACAGTGAGAGAGTGAGCACAGTGAGAGAGTGAGCACAGTGAGAGAGTGAACACAGTGAGAGAATGAACACAGTGAGTGAATGAATACACTTTGAGAATGAATACCGTGAGAGACTGAGCACAGTGATAGAGTGAACACAGTGATAGAATGAACACAGTGAGAGAGTGAGCACAGTGAGAGAGTGAGCACAGTGAGAGAATGAACACAGTGAGAGAATGAGCACAGTGAGAGAATGAGCACAGTGAAAGAATGAACACAGTGAGAGAGTGAGCACAGAGAGAGAATGAACACAGTGAGAGAATGAGCACAGTGAGAGAGTGAGCACAGTGAGAGAGTGAGCACAGTGAGAGAGTGAACACAGTGACAGAATGAACACAGTGAGTGAAAGAATACACTTTGAGAATGAATACCGTGAGAGAATGAACACAGTGAGAGAGCGAACATAGTGAAAGAATGATCGCAGTGAGAGAATGAACACAGTGAGACAGTGAGCACAGTGAGAGAATGAACACTGTGAGAGAATGAACACAGTGACAGAATGAATAAAGTGAGAGAATGAACGCAGTGAGAGAGTGAGCACAGGGAGAGAATGAACACAGTGAGAGAACGAACATAGTCAGGGAATGAATACAGTGAGAGAGTGAACACAGTGAGAGAATGAACACAGTGAGAGAATGAGCACAGTGAGAGAGTGAACACAGTGAGAGACTGAGCACAGTGAGGGAATGAACACAGTGCGAGAGTGAGCACAGTGAGATAGTGAGCATAGTGAGAGATTGAACACAGTGAGAGAGTGAACACAGTGAGAGACTGAGCACTGTGAGAGACTGAACACAGTGAGAGAGCGAACACAGTGAGAGAATGAACACAGTGAGAGAATGAATACAGTGAGAGAGTGAACACAGTGAGAGACTGAGCACAGTGAGAGAATGAATACAGTGAGAGAATGAATACAGTGAGTGAGTGAGCACAGTGAGGGACTGAACACAGTGAGAGAGCGAACAAAGTGATAGTATGAATACAGTGAGAGAGTGAACACAGTGAAAGAGTGAGCACAGTGAGAGAATGAACACAGTGAGAGAGTGAGCCCAGTGAGAGAATGAACCCAGTGAGAGAGTGAACTCAGTGAGAGAGTGAGTAAAGTGAGAGAGTGAGCACAGTGAGAGAATGAACACAGTGAGAGAGTGAGCACAGTGTGAAAATGAACACAGTGAGAGAGTGACACACAGTGAGAGACTGAACACAGTGAGAGAATGAACAAAGTGAGAGAATGAATACAGTGAGAGATTGAGCACAGTGAGAGAGTGAACACAGTAAGAGAGTGAACACAGTGAGAGACTGAGCACATTGAGAGAATGAACAAAGTGAGAGAATGAATACAGTGAGCGAGTGAGCACAGTGAGAGAGTGAACACAGGAAGAGAGTGAACACAGTGAGAACATTAACACTGTGACAGAGTGAGAACAGCGAGTGAATGAAAACAGTGAGAGAGTGAACACAGTGAGAGTGTGAGCACAGTGAGAGACTGAGCACAGTGAGAGAATGAACACAGTGAGAGAGCAAACACTGTGAGAGCGTGAGCACAGTGAGTGAATGAACGCAGCGAGAGAATGAATACAGTCAGAGGGTGAACACAGTGAGAGAATGAAAGCACAGTGAGAGAATGAACACAGTGAGAGAATGAATACAGTGAGTGAGTGAGCACAGTGAGAGAGTGAGCATAGTGAGAGAGTGAGCACAGTGAGAGAACGAACACAGTGAGAGAGTAAGCCCAGTGACAGAATGAACCCAGTGACAGAATGAACACAGTGAGACAGTGAGCACAGTGAGAGAATGAACACAGTGAGAGAATGAACACAGTGAGAGACTGAACACAGTGAGAGAATGAACACAGTGAGAGAATGAACACAGTGAGAGAGCGAACACAGTGAGAGACTGAACACAGTGAGAGAATGAACACAGTGAGAGACCGAACACAGTGAGAGACTGAACACAGTGAGAGAATGAACACAGTGAGAGAGTGAACATAGTGAGAGAATGAACACAGTGAGAGACTGAACACAGTGAGAGACTGAACACAGTGAGAGAGTGAACACAGTGAGAGAGTGAACATAGTGAGAGAATGAACACAGTGAGAGACTGAACACAGTGAGAGAATGAACACAGTGAGAGACTGAACACAGTGAGAGAATGAACACAGTGAGAGAATGAACACAGTGAGAGAGTGAACATAGTGAGAGAATGAACACAGTGAGAGACTGAACACAGTGAGAGAATGAACACAGTGAGAGAATGAACACAGTGAGAGAGTGAACATAGTGAGAGAATGAACACAGTGAGAGACTGAACACAGTGAGAGAGTGAACATTGTGAGAGAATGAACACAGTGAGAGAATGAACACAGTGAGAGAATGAACACAGTGACAGAATGAATGCAGTGAGAGAATGAATACAGTGAGAGAGTGAGCACAGTGAGAGACTGAACACAGTGAGAGAATGAACACAGTGAGAGAATGAACACAGTGAGAGACTGAACACAGTGAGAGAGTGAACACAGTGAGAGACTGAACACAGTGAGAGAATGAACACAGTGAGAGAATGAACACAGTGAGAGACTGAACACAGTGAGAGAATGAACACAGTGAGAGAATGAATACAGTGAGAGAGTGAGCACAGTGAGAGACTGAACACAGTGAGAGAATGAACACAATGAGAGAATGAGCACAGTGAGAGAATGAACACAGTGAGAGAGTGAACACAGTGAGAGAATGAGTACAGTGAGAGAGTGAACACAGTGAGAGAGTGAGCACAGTGAGAGAATGAGCACAGTGAGAGAGTGAACACAGTGAGAGAATGAGTACAGTGAGAGAGTGAACACAGTGAGAGAATGAACACAGTGAGAGAATGAGCACAGTGAGAGAGTGAACACAGTGAGAGACTGAGCACAGTGAGGGAATGAACACAGTGAGAGAATGAATACAGTGCGAGAGTGAGCACAGTGAGATAGTGAGCATAGTGAGAGATTGAACACAGTGAGAGAGTGAACACAGTGAGAGACTGAGCACTGTGAGAGACTGAACACAGTGAGAGAGCGAACACAGTGAGAGAATGAACACAGTGAGAGAATGAATACAGTGAGAGAGTGAACACAGTGAGAGACTGAGCACAGTGAGAGAATGAATACAGTGAGAGAATGAATACAGTGAGTGAGTGAGCACAGTGAGGGACTGAACACAGTGAGAGAATGAACACAGTGAGAGAATGAACACAGTGAGAGACTGAACACAGTGAGAGAGTGAACACAGTGAGAGACTGAACACAGTGAGAGAATGAACACAGTGAGAGAATGAACACAGTGAGAGACTGAACACAGTGAGAGAATGAACACAGTGAGAGAATGAAGACAGTGAGAGAGTGAGCACAGTGAGAGACTGAACACAGTGAGAGAATGAACACAGTGAGAGAGTGAACACAGTGAGAGAGTGAACACAATGAGAGACTGAGCACAGTGAGAGAATGAACACAGTGAGAGAATGAATACAGTGGGAGAGTGAGCACAGTGAGAGAGTGAACACAGTGAGAGAGTGAACACAGTGATAGAATGAACACAGTGAGAGAGTGAGCACAGTGAGAGAATGAACACAGTGAGAGAATGAGCACAGTGAGAGAGTGAGCACAGTGAGAGAGTGAGCACAGTGAGAGAGTGAACACAGTGAGAGAATGAACACAGTGAGTGAATGAATACACTTTGAGAATGAATACCGTGAGAGACTGAGCACAGTGATAGAGTGAACACAGTGATAGAATGAACACAGTGAGAGAGTGAGCACAGTGAGAGAGTGAGCACAGTGAGAGAATGAACACAGTGAGAGAATGAGCACAGTGAGAGAATGAGCACAGTGAAAGAATGAACACAGTGAGAGAGTGAGCACAGAGAGAGAATGAACACAGTGAGAGAATGAGCACAGTGAGAGAGTGAGCACAGTGAGAGAGTGAGCACAGTGAGAGAGTGAACACAGTGACAGAATGAACACAGTGAGTGAAAGAATACACTTTGAGAATGAATACCGTGAGAGAATGAACACAGTGAGAGAGCGAACATAGTGAAAGAATGATCGCAGTGAGAGAATGAACACAGTGAGACAGTGAGCACAGTGAGAGAATGAACACTGTGAGAGAATGAACACAGTGACAGAATGAATAAAGTGAGAGAATGAACGCAGTGAGAGAGTGAGCACAGGGAGAGAATGAACACAGTGAGAGAACGAACATAGTCAGGGAATGAATACAGTGAGAGAGTGAACACAGTGAGAGAATGAACACAGTGAGAGAATGAGCACAGTGAGAGAGTGAACACAGTGAGAGACTGAGCACAGTGAGGGAATGAACACAGTGCGAGAGTGAGCACAGTGAGATAGTGAGCATAGTGAGAGATTGAACACAGTGAGAGAGTGAACACAGTGAGAGACTGAGCACTGTGAGAGACTGAACACAGTGAGAGAGCGAACACAGTGAGAGAATGAACACAGTGAGAGAATGAATACAGTGAGAGAGTGAACACAGTGAGAGACTGAGCACAGTGAGAGAATGAATACAGTGAGAGAATGAATACAGTGAGTGAGTGAGCACAGTGAGGGACTGAACACAGTGAGAGAGCGAACAAAGTGATAGTATGAATACAGTGAGAGAGTGAACACAGTGAAAGAGTGAGCACAGTGAGAGAATGAACACAGTGAGAGAGTGAGCCCAGTGAGAGAATGAACCCAGTGAGAGAGTGAACTCAGTGAGAGAGTGAGTAAAGTGAGAGAGTGAGCACAGTGAGAGAATGAACACAGTGAGAGAGTGAGCACAGTGTGAAAATGAACACAGTGAGAGAGTGACACACAGTGAGAGACTGAACACAGTGAGAGAATGAACAAAGTGAGAGAATGAATACAGTGAGAGATTGAGCACAGTGAGAGAGTGAACACAGTAAGAGAGTGAACACAGTGAGAGACTGAGCACATTGAGAGAATGAACAAAGTGAGAGAATGAATACAGTGAGCGAGTGAGCACAGTGAGAGAGTGAACACAGGAAGAGAGTGAACACAGTGAGAACATTAACACTGTGACAGAGTGAGAACAGCGAGTGAATGAAAACAGTGAGAGAGTGAACACAGTGAGAGTGTGAGCACAGTGAGAGACTGAGCACAGTGAGAGAATGAACACAGTGAGAGAGCAAACACTGTGAGAGCGTGAGCACAGTGAGTGAATGAACGCAGCGAGAGAATGAATACAGTCAGAGGGTGAACACAGTGAGAGAATGAAAGCACAGTGAGAGAATGAACACAGTGAGAGAATGAATACAGTGAGTGAGTGAGCACAGTGAGAGAGTGAGCATAGTGAGAGAGTGAGCACAGTGAGAGAACGAACACAGTGAGAGAGTAAGCCCAGTGACAGAATGAACCCAGTGACAGAATGAACACAGTGAGACAGTGAGCACAGTGAGAGAATGAACACAGTGAGAGAATGAACACAGTGAGAGACTGAACACAGTGAGAGAATGAACACAGTGAGAGAATGAACACAGTGAGAGAGCGAACACAGTGAGAGACTGAACACAGTGAGAGAATGAACACAGTGAGAGACCGAACACAGTGAGAGACTGAACACAGTGAGAGAATGAACACAGTGAGAGAGTGAACATAGTGAGAGAATGAACACAGTGAGAGACTGAACACAGTGAGAGACTGAACACAGTGAGAGAGTGAACACAGTGAGAGAGTGAACATAGTGAGAGAATGAACACAGTGAGAGACTGAACACAGTGAGAGAATGAACACAGTGAGAGACTGAACACAGTGAGAGAATGAACACAGTGAGAGAATGAACACAGTGAGAGAGTGAACATAGTGAGAGAATGAACACAGTGAGAGACTGAACACAGTGAGAGAATGAACACAGTGAGAGAATGAACACAGTGAGAGAGTGAACATAGTGAGAGAATGAACACAGTGAGAGACTGAACACAGTGAGAGAGTGAACATTGTGAGAGAATGAACACAGTGAGAGAATGAACACAGTGAGAGAATGAACACAGTGACAGAATGAATGCAGTGAGAGAATGAATACAGTGAGAGAGTGAGCACAGTGAGAGACTGAACACAGTGAGAGAATGAACACAGTGAGAGAATGAACACAGTGAGAGACTGAACACAGTGAGAGAGTGAACACAGTGAGAGACTGAACACAGTGAGAGAATGAACACAGTGAGAGAATGAACACAGTGAGAGACTGAACACAGTGAGAGAATGAACACAGTGAGAGAATGAATACAGTGAGAGAGTGAGCACAGTGAGAGACTGAACACAGTGAGAGAATGAACACAATGAGAGAATGAGCACAGTGAGAGAATGAACACAGTGAGAGAGTGAACACAGTGAGAGAATGAGTACAGTGAGAGAGTGAACACAGTGAGAGAGTGAGCACAGTGAGAGAATGAGCACAGTGAGAGAGTGAACACAGTGAGAGAATGAGTACAGTGAGAGAGTGAACACAGTGAGAGAATGAACACAGTGAGAGAATGAGCACAGTGAGAGAGTGAACACAGTGAGAGACTGAGCACAGTGAGGGAATGAACACAGTGAGAGAATGAATACAGTGCGAGAGTGAGCACAGTGAGATAGTGAGCATAGTGAGAGATTGAACACAGTGAGAGAGTGAACACAGTGAGAGACTGAGCACTGTGAGAGACTGAACACAGTGAGAGAGCGAACACAGTGAGAGAATGAACACAGTGAGAGAATGAATACAGTGAGAGAGTGAACACAGTGAGAGACTGAGCACAGTGAGAGAATGAATACAGTGAGAGAATGAATACAGTGAGTGAGTGAGCACAGTGAGGGACTGAACACAGTGAGAGAGCGAACAAAGTGATAGTATGAATACAGTGAGAGAGTGAACACAGTGAAAGAGTGAGCACAGTGAGAGAATGAACACAGTGAGAGAGTGAACTCAGTGAGAGAGTGAGTAAAGTGAGAGAGTGAGCACAGTGAGAGAATGAACACAGTGAGAGAGTGAGCACAGTGTGAAAATGAACACAGTGAGAGAGTGACACACAGTGAGAGACTGAACACAGTGAGAGAATGAACAAAGTGAGAGAATGAATACAGTGAGAGATTGAGCACAGTGAGAGAGTGAACACAGTAAGAGAGTGAACACAGTGAGAGACTGAGCACATTGAGAGAATGAACAAAGTGAGAGAATGAATACAGTGAGCGAGTGAGCACTGTGAGAGAGTGAACACAGGAAGAGAGTGAACACAGTGAGAACATTAACACTGTGACAGAGTGAGAACAGCGAGTGAATGAAAACAGTGAGAGAGTGAACACAGTGAGAGTGTGAGCACAGTGAGAGACTGAGCACAGTGAGAGAATGAACACAGTGAGAGAGCAAACACTGTGAGAGCGTGAGCACAGTGAGTGAATGAACGCAGCGAGAGAATGAATACAGTCAGAGGGTGAACACAGTGAGAGAATGAAAGCACAGTGAGAGAATGAACACAGTGAGAGAATGAATACAGTGAGTGAGTGAGCACAGTGAGAGAGTGAGCATAGTGAGAGAGTGAGCACAGTGAGAGAACGAACACAGTGAGAGAGTAAGCCCAGTGACAGAATGAACCCAGTGACAGAATGAACACAGTGAGACAGTGAGCACAGTGAGAGAATGAACACAGTGAGAGAATGAACACAGTGAGAGACTGAACACAGTGAGAGAATGAACACAGTGAGAGAATGAACACAGTGAGAGAGCGAACACAGTGAGAGACTGAACACAGTGAGAGAATGAACACAGTGAGAGACTGAACACAGTGAGAGACTGAACACAGTGAGAGAATGAACACAGTGAGAGAGTGAACATAGTGAGAGAATGAACACAGTGAGAGACTGAACACAGTGAGAGACTGAACACAGTGAGAGAGTGAACACAGTGAGAGAGTGAACATAGTGAGAGAATGAACACAGTGAGAGACTGAACACAGTGAGAGAATGAACACAGTGAGAGACTGAACACAGTGAGAGAATGAACACAGTGAGAGAATGAACACAGTGAGAGAGTGAACATAGTGAGAGAATGAACACAGTGAGAGACTGAACACAGTGAGAGAATGAACACAGTGAGAGAATGAACACAGTGAGAGAGTGAACATAGTGAGAGAATGAACACAGTGAGAGACTGAACACAGTGAGAGAGTGAACATTGTGAGAGAATGAACACAGTGAGAGAATGAACACAGTGAGAGAATGAACACAGTGACAGAATGAATGCAGTGAGAGAATGAATACAGTGAGAGAGTGAGCACAGTGAGAGACTGAACACAGTGAGAGAATGAACACAGTGAGAGAATGAACACAGTGAGAGACTGAACACAGTGAGAGAGTGAACACAGTGAGAGACTGAACACAGTGAGAGAATGAACACAGTGAGAGAATGAACACAGTGAGAGACTGAACACAGTGAGAGAATGAACACAGTGAGAGAATGAATACAGTGAGAGAGTGAGCACAGTGAGAGACTGAACACAGTGAGAGAATGAACACAATGAGAGAATGAGCACAGTGAGAGAATGAACACAGTGAGAGAGTGAACACAGTGAGAGAATGAGTACAGTGAGAGAGTGAACACAGTGAGAGAGTGAGCACAGTGAGAGAATGAACACAGTGAGAGAATGAGTACAGTGAGAGAGTGAACACAGTGAGAGAGTGAGCACAGTGAGAGAATGAACACAGTGAGAGAGTGAGCCCAGTGAGAGAATGAACCCAGTGAGAGAATGAACACATTGAAAGAGTGAGCACTGTGAGAGAATGAACACAGTGAGAGAGTGAGCAACGTGAGAGAGTGAGCACAGTGAGAGAATGAACACAGTGAGAGATTGAACACAGTGAGAGAGTGTACATAGTGAGAGACTGAGCACAGTGAGAGAATGAACACAGTGAGAGAATGAATACAGTGGGAGAGTGAGCACTGTGAGAGAGTGAACACAGTGAGAGAGTGAACACAGTGAAAGAATGAACACTGTGAGAGAATGTACACAGTGAGAGAGTGAACACAGTGAGAGAATGAGCACAGTGAGAGAATGAGCACAGTGACAGAATGAACACAGTGAGAGAGTGAGCACAGTGAGAAAGTGAGCACAGTGAGAGAATGAACACAGTGAGAGAATGAGCACAGTGAGAGAGTGAACACAGTGAGAGAATGAACACAGTGAGAGAGTGAGCACAGTGAGAGAATGATCACTGTGTGAGACTGAACACAGTGAGATAGTGAGCACAGTGAGAGAATCAATACAGTGAGAGAAAGAACACAGTGACAGAAGGAATACAGTGAGAGAATGAATACAGTGAGAGAATCAATACAGTGAGAGAAAGAACACAGTGACAGAAGGAATACAGTGAGTGAATGAATACAGTGTGAGAGTGAATACAGTGAGAGATTGAGCACAGTGAGAGAATGAACACAGTGAGAGAGTAAGCCCAGTGACAGAATGAACCCAGTGACAGAATGAACACAGTGAGAGAGTGAGCACAGTGAGAGAATGATCAGAGTGAGAGAATGAGCACAGTGAGACAGTGAGCACAGTGAGAGAATGAACACAGTGAGAGAATGAACACAGTGACAGAATGAATACAGTGAGAGAATGAACACAGTGAGTGAATGAACACAGTGAGAGAATGAATCCAGTGAGAGAGTGAACACAGTGAGAGAGTGAGCACAGTGAGAGAATGAACACAGTGAGAGAGTGAGCCCAGTGAGAGAATGAACACAGTGAGAGAATGAATACAGTGAGAGAGTGAACACAGTGAGAGAGTGAGCACAGTGAGAGAATGAACACAGTGAGAGAGTGAGCCCAGTGAGATATGAACCCAGTGAGAGAAAGAACACAGTGAAAGAGTGAGCACTGTGAGAGAATGAACACAGTGAGAGAATAAGCAAAGTGAGAGAGTGAGCACAGTGAGAGAGTGAGCACAGTGAGAGAATGAACACAGTGAGAGAGTGAACACAGTGAGAGAGTGAACACAGTGAGAGACTGAGCACAGTGAGAGAATGAACACAGTGAGAGAATGAATACAGTGGGAGAGTGAGCACAGTGAGAGAGTGAACACAGTGAGAGAGTGAACACAGTGAGAGAATGTACACAGTGAGAGAATGAACACAGTGAGAGACTGAACACTGTGAGAGAGTGAACACAGTGAGAGACTGAGCACAGTGAGAGAATGAACACAGTGAGAGAATGAATACAGTGGGAGAGTGAGCACAGTGAGAGAGTGAACACAGTGAGAGAGTGAACACAGTGAGAGAGTGAATACAGTGATAGAATGAACACAGTGAGAGAATGTACACAGTGAGAGAGTGAACACTGTGAGAGAATGAGCACAGTGAGAGAATGAGCAGAGTGAGAGAATGAACACAGTGAGAGAATGAGCACAGTGAGAGAGTCAACACAGTGAGAGAATGAACACAGTGAGAGATTGAGCACAGTGAGAGAATCAACACAGTGAGAGAATGAACACAGTGACAGAAGGAATATAGTGAGAGAATGAATGCAGTGAGAGAATGAGCACAGTGAGAGAATGAACACAGTGAGAGAGTAAGCCCAGTGACAGAATGAACCCAGTGACAGAATGAACACAGTGAGAGAGTGAGCACAGTGAGAGAATGATCAGAGTGAGAGAATGATCACAGTGAGACAGTGAGCACAGTGAGAGAATGAACACATTGAGAGAATGAACACAGCGACAGAATGAATACAGTGAGAGAATGAATGCAGTGAGACAGCGAGCACAGTGAGAGAATGAACACAGTGAGAGAATGAACAGAGTGAGAGACTGAACACAGTGAGAGAATGAACACAGTGAGAGAATGAACACAGTGAGAGAGTGAACATAGTGAGAGAATGAACACAGTGAGAGACTGAACACAGTGAGAGAGTGAACATTGTGAGAGAATGAACACAGTGAGAGAATGAATACAGTGACAGAATGAATGCAGTGAGAGAATGAATACAGTGAGAGAGTGAGCACAGTGAGAGACTGAACACAGTGAGAGAATGAACACAGTGAGAGAATGAACACAGTGAGAGACTGAACACAGTGAGAGAGTGAACACAGTGAGAGACTGAACACAGTGAGAGAATGAACACAGTGAGAGAATGAACACAGTGAGAGACTGAACACAGTGAGAGAATGAACACAGTGAGAGAATGAAGACAGTGAGAGAGTGAGCACAGTGAGAGACTGAACACAGTGAGAGAATGAACACAGTGAGAGAGTGAACACAGTGAGAGAGTGAACACAATGAGAGACTGAGCACAGTGAGAGAATGAACACAGTGAGAGAATGAATACAGTGGGAGAGTGAGCACAGTGAGAGAGTGAACACAGTGAGAGAGTGAACACAGTGATAGAATGAACACAGTGAGAGAGTGAGCACAGTGAGAGAATGAACACAGTGAGAGAATGAGCACAGTGAGAGAGTGAGCACAGTGAGAGAGTGAGCACAGTGAGAGACTGAACACAGTGAGAGAATGAACACAGTGAGTGAATGAATACACTTTGAGAATGAATACCGTGAGAGACTGAGCACAGTGATAGAGTGAACACAGTGATAGAATGAACACAGTGAGAGAGTGAGCACAGTGAGAGAGTGAGCACAGTGAGAGAATGAACACAGTGAGAGAATGAGCACAGTGAGAGAATGAGCACAGTGAAAGAATGAACACAGTGAGAGAGTGAGCACAGAGAGAGAATGAACACAGTGAGAGAATGAGCACAGTGAGAGAGTGAGCACAGTGAGAGAGTGAGCACAGTGAGAGAGTGAACACAGTGACAGAATGAACACAGTGAGTGAAAGAATACACTTTGAGAATGAATACCGTGAGAGAATGAACACAGTGAGAGAGCGAACATAGTGAAAGAATGATCGCAGTGAGAGAATGAACACAGTGAGACAGTGAGCACAGTGAGAGAATGAACACTGTGAGAGAATGAACACAGTGACAGAATGAATAAAGTGAGAGAATGAACGCAGTGAGAGAGTGAGCACAGGGAGAGAATGAACACAGTGAGAGAACGAACATAGTCAGGGAATGAATACAGTGAGAGAGTGAACACAGTGAGAGAATGAACACAGTGAGAGAATGAGCACAGTGAGAGAGTGAACACAGTGAGAGACTGAGCACAGTGAGGGAATGAACACAGTGCGAGAGTGAGCACAGTGAGATAGTGAGCATAGTGAGAGATTGAACACAGTGAGAGAGTGAACACAGTGAGAGACTGAGCACTGTGAGAGACTGAACACAGTGAGAGAGCGAACACAGTGAGAGAATGAACACAGTGAGAGAATGAATACAGTGAGAGAGTGAACACAGTGAGAGACTGAGCACAGTGAGAGAATGAATACAGTGAGAGAATGAATACAGTGAGTGAGTGAGCACAGTGAGGGACTGAACACAGTGAGAGAGCGAACAAAGTGATAGTATGAATACAGTGAGAGAGTGAACACAGTGAAAGAGTGAGCACAGTGAGAGAATGAACACAGTGAGAGAGTGAGCCCAGTGAGAGAATGAACCCAGTGAGAGAGTGAACTCAGTGAGAGAGTGAGTAAAGTGAGAGAGTGAGCACAGTGAGAGAATGAACACAGTGAGAGAGTGAGCACAGTGTGAAAATGAACACAGTGAGAGAGTGACACACAGTGAGAGACTGAACACAGTGTGAGAATGAACAAAGTGAGAGAATGAATACAGTGAGAGATTGAGCACAGTGAGAGAGTGAACACAGTAAGAGAGTGAACACAGTGAGAGACTGAGCACATTGAGAGAATGAACAAAGTGAGAGAATGAATACAGTGAGCGAGTGAGCACAGTGAGAGAGTGAACACAGGAAGAGAGTGAACACAGTGAGAACATTAACACTGTGACAGAGTGAGAACAGCGAGTGAATGAAAACAGTGAGAGAGTGAACACAGTGAGAGTGTGAGCACAGTGAGAGACTGAGCACAGTGAGAGAATGAACACAGTGAGAGAGCAAACACTGTGAGAGCGTGAGCACAGTGAGTGAATGAACGCAGCGAGAGAATGAATACAGTCAGAGGGTGAACACAGTGAGAGAATGAAAGCACAGTGAGAGAATGAACACAGTGAGAGAATGAATACAGTGAGTGAGTGAGCACAGTGAGAGAGTGAGCATAGTGAGAGAGTGAGCACAGTGAGAGAACGAACACAGTGAGAGAGTAAGCCCAGTGACAGAATGAACCCAGTGACAGAATGAACACAGTGAGACAGTGAGCACAGTGAGAGAATGAACACAGTGAGAGAATGAACACAGTGAGAGACTGAACACAGTGAGAGAATGAACACAGTGAGAGAATGAACACAGTGAGAGAGCGAACACAGTGAGAGACTGAACACAGTGAGAGAATGAACACAGTGAGAGACTGAACACAGTGAGAGACTGAACACAGTGAGAGAATGAACACAGTGAGAGAGTGAACATAGTGAGAGAATGAACACAGTGAGAGACTGAACACAGTGAGAGACTGAACACAGTGAGAGAGTGAACACAGTGAGAGAGTGAACATAGTGAGAGAATGAACACAGTGAGAGACTGAACACAGTGAGAGAATGAACACAGTGAGAGACTGAACACAGTGAGAGAATGAACACAGTGAGAGAATGAACACAGTGAGAGAGTGAACATAGTGAGAGAATGAACACAGTGAGAGACTGAACACAGTGAGAGAATGAACACAGTGAGAGAATGAACACAGTGAGAGAGTGAACATAGTGAGAGAATGAACACAGTGAGAGACTGAACACAGTGAGAGAGTGAACATTGTGAGAGAATGAACACAGTGAGAGAATGAACACAGTGAGAGAATGAACACAGTGACAGAATGAATGCAGTGAGAGAATGAATACAGTGAGAGAGTGAGCACAGTGAGAGACTGAACACAGTGAGAGAATGAACACAGTGAGAGAATGAACACAGTGAGAGACTGAACACAGTGAGAGAGTGAACACAGTGAGAGACTGAACACAGTGAGAGAATGAACACAGTGAGAGAATGAACACAGTGAGAGACTGAACACAGTGAGAGAATGAACACAGTGAGAGAATGAATACAGTGAGAGAGTGAGCACAGTGAGAGACTGAACACAGTGAGAGAATGAACACAATGAGAGAATGAGCACAGTGAGAGAATGAACACAGTGAGAGAGTGAACACAGTGAGAGAATGAGTACAGTGAGAGAGTGAACACAGTGAGAGAGTGAGCACAGTGAGAGAATGAGCACAGTGAGAGAGTGAACACAGTGAGAGAATGAGTACAGTGAGAGAGTGAACACAGTGAGAGAATGAACACAGTGAGAGAATGAGCACAGTGAGAGAGTGAACACAGTGAGAGACTGAGCACAGTGAGGGAATGAACACAGTGAGAGAATGAATACAGTGCGAGAGTGAGCACAGTGAGATAGTGAGCATAGTGAGAGATTGAACACAGTGAGAGAGTGAACACAGTGAGAGACTGAGCACTGTGAGAGACTGAACACAGTGAGAGAGCGAACACAGTGAGAGAATGAACACAGTGAGAGAATGAATACAGTGAGAGAGTGAACACAGTGAGAGACTGAGCACAGTGAGAGAATGAATACAGTGAGAGAATGAATACAGTGAGTGAGTGAGCACAGTGAGGGACTGAACACAGTGAGAGAGCGAACAAAGTGATAGTATGAATACAGTGAGAGAGTGAACACAGTGAAAGAGTGAGCACAGTGAGAGAATGAACACAGTGAGAGAGTGAGCCCAGTGAGAGAATGAACCCAGTGAGAGAGTGAACTCAGTGAGAGAGTGAGTAAAGTGAGAGAGTGAGCACAGTGAGAGAATGAACACAGTGAGAGAGTGAGCACAGTGTGAAAATGAACACAGTGAGAGAGTGACACACAGTGAGAGACTGAACACAGTGAGAGAATGAACAAAGTGAGAGAATGAATACAGTGAGAGATTGAGCACAGTGAGAGAGTGAACACAGTAAGAGAGTGAACACAGTGAGAGACTGAGCACATTGAGAGAATGAACAAAGTGAGAGAATGAATACAGTGAGCGAGTGAGCACAGTGAGAGAGTGAACACAGGAAGAGAGTGAACACAGTGAGAACATTAACACTGTGACAGAGTGAGAACAGCGAGTGAATGAAAACAGTGAGAGAGTGAACACAGTGAGAGTGTGAGCACAGTGAGAGACTGAGCACAGTGAGAGAATGAACACAGTGAGAGAGCAAACACTGTGAGAGCGTGAGCACAGTGAGTGAATGAACGCAGCGAGAGAATGAATACAGTCAGAGGGTGAACACAGTGAGAGAATGAAAGCACAGTGAGAGAATGAACACAGTGAGAGAATGAATACAGTGAGTGAGTGAGCACAGTGAGAGAGTGAGCATAGTGAGAGAGTGAGCACAGTGAGAGAACGAACACAGTGAGAGAGTAAGCCCAGTGACAGAATGAACCCAGTGACAGAATGAACACAGTGAGACAGTGAGCACAGTGAGAGAATGAACACAGTGAGAGAATGAACACAGTGAGAGACTGAACACAGTGAGAGAATGAACACAGTGAGAGAATGAACACAGTGAGAGAGCGAACACAGTGAGAGACTGAACACAGTGAGAGAATGAACACAGTGAGAGACTGAACACAGTGAGAGACTGAACACAGTGAGAGAATGAACACAGTGAGAGAGTGAACATAGTGAGAGAATGAACACAGTGAGAGACTGAACACAGTGAGAGACTGAACACAGTGAGAGAGTGAACACAGTGAGAGAGTGAACATAGTGAGAGAATGAACACAGTGAGAGACTGAACACAGTGAGAGAATGAACACAGTGAGAGACTGAACACAGTGAGAGAATGAACACAGTGAGAGAATGAACACAGTGAGAGAGTGAACATAGTGAGAGAATGAACACAGTGAGAGACTGAACACAGTGAGAGAATGAACACAGTGAGAGAATGAACACAGTGAGAGAGTGAACATAGTGAGAGAATGAACACAGTGAGAGACTGAACACAGTGAGAGAGTGAACATTGTGAGAGAATGAACACAGTGAGAGAATGAACACAGTGAGAGAATGAACACAGTGACAGAATGAATGCAGTGAGAGAATGAATACAGTGAGAGAGTGAGCACAGTGAGAGACTGAACACAGTGAGAGAATGAACACAGTGAGAGAATGAACACAGTGAGAGACTGAACACAGTGAGAGAGTGAACACAGTGAGAGACTGAACACAGTGAGAGAATGAACACAGTGAGAGAATGAACACAGTGAGAGACTGAACACAGTGAGAGAATGAACACAGTGAGAGAATGAATACAGTGAGAGAGTGAGCACAGTGAGAGACTGAACACAGTGAGAGAATGAACACAATGAGAGAATGTGCACAGTGAGAGAATGAACACAGTGAGAGAGTGAACACAGTGAGAGAATGAGTACAGTGAGAGAGTGAACACAGTGAGAGAGTGAGCACAGTGAGAGAATGAACACAGTGAGAGAATGAGTACAGTGAGAGAGTGAACACAGTGAGAGAGTGAGCACAGTGAGAGAATGAACACAGTGAGAGAGTGAGCCCAGTGAGAGAATGAACCCAGTGAGAGAATGAACACATTGAAAGAGTGAGCACTGTGAGAGAATGAACACAGTGAGAGAGTGAGCAACGTGAGAGAGTGAGCACAGTGAGAGAATGAACACAGTGAGAGATTGAACACAGTGAGAGAGTGTACATAGTGAGAGACTGAGCACAGTGAGAGAATGAACACAGTGAGAGAATGAATACAGTGGGAGAGTGAGCACTGTGAGAGAGTGAACACAGTGAGAGAGTGAACACAGTGAAAGAATGAACACTGTGAGAGAATGTACACAGTGAGAGAGTGAACACAGTGAGAGAATGAGCACAGTGAGAGAATGAGCACAGTGACAGAATGAACACAGTGAGAGAGTGAGCACAGTGAGAAAGTGAGCACAGTGAGAGAATGAACACAGTGAGAGAATGAGCACAGTGAGAGAGTGAACACAGTGAGAGAATGAACACAGTGAGAGAGTGAGCACAGTGAGAGAATGATCACTGTGTGAGACTGAACACAGTGAGATAGTGAGCACAGTGAGAGAATCAATACAGTGAGAGAAAGAACACAGTGACAGAAGGAATACAGTGAGAGAATGAATACAGTGAGAGAATCAATACAGTGAGAGAAAGAACACAGTGACAGAAGGAATACAGTGAGTGAATGAATACAGTGTGAGAGTGAATACAGTGAGAGATTGAGCACAGTGAGAGAATGAACACAGTGAGAGAGTAAGCCCAGTGACAGAATGAACCCAGTGACAGAATGAACACAGTGAGAGAGTGAGCACAGTGAGAGAATGATCAGAGTGAGAGAATGAGCACAGTGAGACAGTGAGCACAGTGAGAGAATGAACACAGTGAGAGAATGAACACAGTGACAGAATGAATACAGTGAGAGAATGAACACAGTGAGTGAATGAACACAGTGAGAGAATGAATCCAGTGAGAGAGTGAACACAGTGAGAGAGTGAGCACAGTGAGAGAATGAACACAGTGAGAGAGTGAGCCCAGTGAGAGAATGAACACAGTGAGAGAATGAATACAGTGAGAGAGTGAACACAGTGAGAGAGTGAGCACAGTGAGAGAATGAACACAGTGAGAGAGTGAGCCCAGTGAGATATGAACCCAGTGAGAGAAAGAACACAGTGAAAGAGTGAGCACTGTGAGAGAATGAACACAGTGAGAGAATAAGCAAAGTGAGAGAGTGAGCACAGTGAGAGAGTGAGCACAGTGAGAGAATGAACACAGTGAGAGAGTGAACACAGTGAGAGAGTGAACACAGTGAGAGACTGAGCACAGTGAGAGAATGAACACAGTGAGAGAATGAATACAGTGGGAGAGTGAGCACAGTGAGAGAGTGAACACAGTGAGAGAGTGAACACAGTGAGAGAATGTACACAGTGAGAGAATGAACACAGTGAGAGACTGAACACTGTGAGAGAGTGAACACAGTGAGAGACTGAGCACAGTGAGAGAATGAACACAGTGAGAGAATGAATACAGTGGGAGAGTGAGCACAGTGAGAGAGTGAACACAGTGAGAGAGTGAACACAGTGAGAGAGTGAATACAGTGATAGAATGAACACAGTGAGAGAATGTACACAGTGAGAGAGTGAACACTGTGAGAGAATGAGCACAGTGAGAGAATGAGCAGAGTGAGAGAATGAACACAGTGAGAGAATGAGCACAGTGAGAGAGTCAACACAGTGAGAGAATGAACACAGTGAGAGATTGAGCACAGTGAGAGAATCAACACAGTGAGAGAATGAACACAGTGACAGAAGGAATATAGTGAGAGAATGAATGCAGTGAGAGAATGAGCACAGTGAGAGAATGAACACAGTGAGAGAGTAAGCCCAGTGACAGAATGAACCCAGTGACAGAATGAACACAGTGAGAGAGTGAGCACAGTGAGAGAATGATCAGAGTGAGAGAATGATCACAGTGAGACAGTGAGCACAGTGAGAGAATGAACACATTGAGAGAATGAACACAGCGACAGAATGAATACAGTGAGAGAATGAATGCAGTGAGACAGCGAGCACAGTGAGAGAATGAACACAGTGAGAGAATGAACAGAGTGAGAGAATGAATACAGTGAGAGAGTGAACACAGTGAGAGAGTGAGCACAGTGAGAGAATGAACACAGTGAGAGAGTGAGCCCAGTGAGAGAATGAACCCAGTGAGAGAATGAACACAGTGAAAGAGTGAGCACTGTGAGAGAATGAACACAGTGAGAGATTGAGCACAGTGAGAGAATGAACACAGTGAGAGAGTGAACACAGTGAGAGATTGAACACAGTGAGAGACTGAGCACAGTGAGAGAATGAACACAGTGAGAGAATGAACACAGTGAGAGAGTGAACACAGTGAGAGATTGAACACAGTGAGAGACTGAGCACAGTGAGAGAATGAACACAGTGAGAGAATGAATACAGTGGGAGAGTGAGCACAGTGAGAGAGGGAACACAGTGACAGAATGAACACAGTGAGAGAGTGAGCACAGTGAGAGAATGAACACAGTGAGAGAATGAACACAGTGAGAGAGTGAACACAGTGAGAGAGTGAACACAATGAGAGACTGAGCACAGTGAGAGAATGAACACAGTGAGAGAATGAATACAGTGGGAGAGTGAGCACAGTGAGAGAGTGAACACAGTGAGAGAGTGAACACAGTGATAGAATGACAACAGTGAGAGAGTGAGCACAGTGAGAGAATGAACACAGTGAGAGAATGAGCACAGTGAGAGAGTGAGCACAGTGAGAGAGTGAGCACAGCGAGAGAGTGAACACAGTGAGAGAATGAACACAGTGAGTGAATGAATACACTTTGAGAATGAATACCGTGAGAGACTGAGCACAGTGATAGAGTGAACACAGTGATAGAATGAACACAGTGAGAGAGTGAGCACAGTGAGAGAGTGAGCACAGTGAGAGAATGAACACAGTGAGAGAATGAGCACAGTGAGAGAATGAGCACAGTGACAGAATGAACACAGTGAGAGAGTGAGCACAGTGTGAGAATGAACACAGTGAGAGAATGAGCACAGTGAGAGAGTGAGCACAGTGAGAGAGTGAGCACAGTGAGAGAGTGAACACAGTGAGAGAATGAACACAGTGAGTGAATGAATACACTTTCAGAATGAATACCGTGAGAGAATGAACACAGTGAGAGAGCGAACATAGTGAGAGAATGATCGCAGTGAGAGAATGAACACAGTGAGACAGTGAGCACAGTGAGAGAATGAACACAGTGAGAGAATGAACACAGTGACAGAATGAATACAGTGAGAGAATGAACGCAGTGAGAGAGTGAGCACAGGGAGAGAATGAACACAGTGAGAGAACGAACATAGTCAGGGAATGAATACAGTGAGAGAGTGAACACAGTGAGAGAATGAACACAGTCAGTGAATGAGCACAGTGAGAGAGTGAACACAGTGAGAGACTGAGCACAGTGAGAGAATGAACACAGTGAGAGAATGAATACAGTGCGAGAGTGAGCACAGTGAGATAGTGAGCATAGTGAGAGATTGAACACAGTGAGAGAGTGAACACAGTGAGAGACTGAGCACTGTGAGAGACTGAACACAGTGAGAGAGCGAACACAGTGAGAGAATGAACACAGTGAGAGAATGAATACAGTGAGAGAGTGAACACAGTGAGAGACTGAGCACAGTGAGAGAATGAATACAGTGAGAGAATGAATACAGTGAGTGAGTGAGCACAGTGAGAGACTGAACACAGTGAGAGAGCGAACAAAGTGAGAGAATGAATACAGTGAGAGAGTGAACACAGTGAAAGAGTGAGCACAGTGAGAGAATGAACACAGTGAGAGAGTGAGCCCAGTGAGAGAATGAACACAGTGAGAGAGTGAACTCAGTGAGAGAGTGAGCAAAGTGAGAGAGTGAGCACAGTGAGAGAATGAACACAGTGAGAGAGTGAGCACAGTGAGAGAGTGAGCACAGTGTGAAAATGAACACAGTGAGAGAGTGACACAAAGTGAGAGACTGAGCGCAGTGAGAGAATGAACAAAGTGAGAGAATGAATACAGTGAGAGATTGAGCACAGTGAGAGAGTGAACACAGTAAGAGAGTGAACACAGTGAGAGACTGAGCACATTGAGAGAATGAACAAAGTGAGAGAATGAATACAGTGAGACAGTGAGCACAGTGAGAGAATGAACACAGTGAGAGACTGAACACAGTGAGAGAATGAACACAGTGAGAGAATGAACACAGTGAGAGAGCGAACACAGTGAGAGACTGAACACAGTGAGAGAATGAACACAGTGAGAGACTGAACACAGTGAGAGAATGAACACAGTGAGAGAGTGAACATAGTGAGAGAATGAACACAGTGAGAGACTGAACACAGTGAGAGACTGAACACAGTGAGAGAGTGAACACAGTGAGAGAGTGAACATAGTGAGAGACTGAACACAGTGAGAGACTGAACACAGTGAGAGAATGAACACAGTGAGAGACTGAACACAGTGAGAGAATGAACACAGTGAGAGCGTGAACATAGTGAGAGAATGAACACAGTGAGAGACTGAACACAGTGAGAGAATGAACACAGTGAGAGAATGAACACAGTGAGAGAGTGAACATAGTGAGAGAATGAACACAGTGAGAGACTGAACACAGTGAGAGAATGAACACAGTGAGGGAATGAACACAGTGAGAGAGTGAACATAGTGAGAGAATGAACACAGTGACAGAATGAACACAGTGAGAGAATGAACACAGTGACAGAATGAATGCAGTGAGAGAATGAATACAGTGAGAGAGTGAGCACAGTGAGAGACTGAACACAGTGAGAGAATGAACACAGTGAGAGAATGAACACAGTGAGAGACTGAACACAGTGAGAGAGTGAACACAGTGAGAGACTGAACACAGTGAGAGAATGAACACAGTGAGAGACTGAACACAGTGAGAGAATGAATACAGTGAGAGAGTGAGCACAGTGAGAGACTGAACACAGTGAGAGAATGAACACAGTGAGAGAATGAGCACAGTGAGAGAATGAACACAGTGAGAGAGTGAACACAGTGAGAGACTGAACACAGTGAGAGAATGAACACAGTGAGAGAATGAACACAGTGAGAGACTGAACACAGTGAGAGAATGAACACAGTGAGAGAATGAACACAGTGAGAGAGTGAACATAGTGAGAGAATGAACACAGTGAGAGACTGAACACAGTGAGAGAATGAACACAGTGACAGAATGAACACAGTGAGAGACTGAATACAGTGACAGAGTGAATACAGTGAGAGAGTGAAGACAGTGAGAGACTGAACACAGTGAGATAGTGAGCCCAGTGAGAGAATCAACACAGTGAGAGAATGAACACAGTGACAGAATGAACACAGTGAGAGAGTGAGCACAGTGAGAGAATGAACACAGTGAGAGAATTAACTCAGTGACAGAATGAATGCAGTGAGAGAATGAATAAAGTGAGAGAGTGAGCACAGTGAGAGAATGAACACAGTGAGAGAGTGAACATAGTGAGAGAATGAATACAGTGATAGAGTGAATACAGTGAGAGAGTGAACACAGTGAGAGAATGAACACAGTGAGATAGTGAGCACAGTGAGAGAATCAACACAGTGAGAGAATGAACACAGTGACAGAAGGAATACAGTGAGAGAGTGAGCACAGTGAGAGAATGAACACAGTGAGAGAGTGAGCACAGTGAGAGATTGAACACAGTGAGAGAATGAATGCAGTGAGAGAGAGAGCACAGTGAGAGAATGAACACAGTGAAAGAGTGAGCGCTGTGAGAGAATGAACACAGTGAGAGAATGAATACAGTGAGAGAGTGAGCACAGTGAGAGAATGAACACAGTGAGAGAATGAACACAGTGAAAGAGTGAGCGCTGTGAGAGAATGAAAACAGTGAGAGAGTGAACACATTGAGAGAGTGAGCACAGTGAGAGAATGAACACAGTGAGAGAGTGAGCCCAGTGAGAGACTGAACCCAGTGAGAGAATGAACACAGTGAAAGAGTGAGCGCTGTGAGAGAATGAACACAGTGAGAGACTGAGCACAGTGAGAGAATGAACAAAGTGAGAGAATGAATACAGTGAGAGATTGAGCACAGTGAGAGAGTGAACACAGTAGGAGAGTGAACACAGTGAGAGACTGAGCACATTGAGAGAATGAACAAAGTGAGAGAATGAATACAGTGAGAGATTGACCACTTTGAGAGAGTGAACACAGTAAGAGAATGAACACAGTGAGAGAGTGAACATAGTGAGAGACTGAACACAGTGAGAGAATGAACACAGTGAGAGACTGAACACAGTGAGAGACTGAACATAGTGAGAGACTGAGCACAGTGAGAGAATGAACAAAATGAGAGAATGAATACAGTGAGAGAGTGAGCACAGTGAGAGAGTGAACACAGTAAGAGAGTGAACACAGTGAGAAAATTAACACTGTGAGAGAGTGAGAACAGCGAGTGAATGAAAACAGTGAGAGAGTGAACACAGTGAGAGTGTGAGCACAGTGAGAGACTGAGCACAGTGAGAGAATGAACACAGTGAGAGAGCAAACACAGTGAGAGCGTGAGCACAGTGAGTGAATGAACGCAGCGAGAGAATGAATACAGTCAGAGGGTGAACACAGTGAGAGAATGAAAGCACAGTGAGAGAATGAACACAGTGAGAGAATGAATACAGTGAGTGAGTGAGCACAGTGAGAGAGTGAGCATAGTGAGAGAGTGAGCACAGTGAGAGAACGAACACAGTGAGAGAGTAAGCCCAGTGACAGAATGAACCCAGTGACAGAATGAACACAGTGAGACAGTGAGCACAGTGAGAGAATGAACACAGTGAGAGAATGAACACAGTGAGAGACTGAACACAGTGAGAGAATGAACACAGTGAGAGAATGAACACAGTGAGAGACTGAACACAGTGAGAGAATGAACACAGTGAGAGAATGAACACAGTGAGAGAGCGAACACAGTGAGAGATTGAACACAGTGAGAGACTGAGCACAGTGAGAGAATGAACACAGTGAGAGAATGAATACAGTGGGAGAGTGAGCACAGTGAGAGAGTGAACACAGTGAGAGACTGAACACAGTGATAGAATGAACACAGTGAGAGACTGAGCACTGTGAGAGACTGAACACAGTGAGAGAGCGAACACAGTGAGAGAATGAACACAGTGAGAGAATGAATACAGTGAGAGAGTGAACACAGTGAGAGACTGAGCACAGTGAGAGAATGAATACAGTGAGAGAATGAATACAGTGAGTGAGTGAGCACAGTGAGGGACTGAACACAGTGAGAGAGCGAACAAAGTGATAGTATGAATACAGTGAGAGAGTGAACACAGTGAAAGAGTGAGCACAGTGAGAGAATGAACACAGTGAGAGAGTGAGCCCAGTGAGAGAATGAACCCAGTGAGAGAGTGAACTCAGTGAGAGAGTGAGTAAAGTGAGAGAGTGAGCACAGTGAGAGAATGAACACAGTGAGAGAGTGAGCACAGTGAGAGAGTGAGCACAGTGTGAAAATGAACACAGTGAGAGAGTGACACACAGTGAGAGACTGAACACAGTGAGAGAATGAACAAAGTGAGAGAATGAATACAGTGAGAGATTGAGCACAGTGAGAGAGTGAACACAGTAAGAGAGTGAACACAGTGAGAGACTGAGCACATTGAGAGAATGAACAAAGTGAGAGAATGAATACAGTGAGCGAGTGAGCACAGTGAGAGAGTGAACACAGGAAGAGAGTGAACACAGTGAGAACATTAACACTGTGACAGAGTGAGAACAGCGAGTGAATGAAAACAGTGAGAGAGTGAACACAGTGAGAGTGTGAGCACAGTGAGAGACTGAGCACAGTGAGAGAATGAACACAGTGAGAGAGCAAACACTGTGAGAGCGTGAGCACAGTGAGTGAATGAACGCAGCGAGAGAATGAATACAGTCAGAGGGTGAACACAGTGAGAGAATGAAAGCACAGTGAGAGAATGAACACAGTGAGAGAATGAATACAGTGAGTGAGTGAGCACAGTGAGAGAGTGAGCATAGTGAGAGAGTGAGCACAGTGAGAGAACGAACACAGTGAGAGAGTAAGCCCAGTGACAGAATGAACCCAGTGACAGAATGAACACAGTGAGACAGTGAGCACAGTGAGAGAATGAACACAGTGAGAGAATGAACACAGTGAGAGACTGAACACAGTGAGAGAATGAACACAGTGAGAGAATGAACACAGTGAGAGAGCGAACACAGTGAGAGACTGAACACAGTGAGAGAATGAACACAGTGAGAGACTGAACACAGTGAGAGACTGAACACAGTGAGAGAATGAACACAGTGAGAGAGTGAACATAGTGAGAGAATGAACACAGTGAGAGACTGAACACAGTGAGAGACTGAACACAGTGAGAGAGTGAACACAGTGAGAGAGTGAACATAGTGAGAGAATGAACACAGTGAGAGACTGAACACAGTGAGAGAATGAACACAGTGAGAGACTGAACACAGTGAGAGAATGAACACAGTGAGAGAATGAACACAGTGAGAGAGTGAACATAGTGAGAGAATGAACACAGTGAGAGACTGAACACAGTGAGAGAATGAACACAGTGAGAGAATGAACACAGTGAGAGAGTGAACATAGTGAGAGAATGAACACAGTGAGAGACTGAACACAGTGAGAGAGTGAACATTGTGAGAGAATGAACACAGTGAGAGAATGAACACAGTGAGAGAATGAACACAGTGACAGAATGAATGCAGTGAGAGAATGAATACAGTGAGAGAGTGAGCACAGTGAGAGACTGAACACAGTGAGAGAATGAACACAGTGAGAGAATGAACACAGTGAGAGACTGAACACAGTGAGAGAGTGAACACAGTGAGAGACTGAACACAGTGAGAGAATGAACAAAGTGAGAGAATGAACACAGTGAGAGACTGAACACAGTGAGAGAATGAACACAGTGAGAGAATGAAGACAGTGAGAGAGTGATCACAGTGAGAGAATGAACACAGTGAGAGAATGAACACAGTGAGAGAATGAGCACAGTGAGAGAATGAACACAGTGAGAGAGTGAACACAGTGAGAGAATGAGTACAGTGAGAGAGTGAACACAGTGAGAGAGTGAGCACAGTGAGAGAATGAACACAGTGAGAGAATGAGTACAGTGAGAGAGTGAACACAGTGAGAGAGTGAGCACAGTGAGAGAATGAACACAGTGAGAGAGTGAGCCCAGTGAGAGAATGAACCCAGTGAGAGAATGAACACATTGAAAGAGTGAGCACTGTGAGAGAATGAACACAGTGAGAGAGTGAGCAACGTGAGAGAGTGAGCACAGTGAGAGAATGAACACAGTGAGAGATTGAACACAGTGAGAGAGTGTACATAGTGAGAGACTGAGCACAGTGAGAGAATGAACACAGTGAGAGAATGAATACAGTGGGAGAGTGAGCACTGTGAGAGAGTGAACACAGTGAGAGAGTGAACACAGTGAAAGAATGAACACTGTGAGAGAATGTACACAGTGAGAGAGTGAACACAGTGAGAGAATGAGCACAGTGAGAGAATGAGCACAGTGACAGAATGAACACAGTGAGAGAGTGAGCACAGTGAGAAAGTGAGCACAGTGAGAGAATGAACACAGTGAGAGAATGAGCACAGTGAGAGAGTGAACACAGTGAGAGAATGAACACAGTGAGAGAGTGAGCACAGTGAGAGAATGATCACTGTGTGAGACTGAACACAGTGAGATAGTGAGCACAGTGAGAGAATCAATACAGTGAGAGAAAGAACACAGTGACAGAAGGAATACAGTGAGAGAATGAATACAGTGAGAGAATCAATACAGTGAGAGAAAGAACACAGTGACAGAAGGAATACAGTGAGTGAATGAATACAGTGTGAGAGTGAATACAGTGAGAGATTGAGCACAGTGAGAGAATGAACACAGTGAGAGAGTAAGCCCAGTGACAGAATGAACCCAGTGACAGAATGAACACAGTGAGAGAGTGAGCACAGTGAGAGAATGATCAGAGTGAGAGAATGAACACAGTGAGACAGTGAACACAGTGAGAGAATGAACACAGTGAGAGAATGAACACAGTGACAGAATGAATACAGTGAGAGAATGAACACAGTGAGTGAATGAACACAGTGAGAGAATGAATCCAGTGAGAGAGTGAACACAGTGAGAGAGTGAGCACAGTGAGAGAATGAACACAGTGAGAGAGTGAGCCCAGTGAGAGAATGAACACAGTGAGAGAATGAAGACAGTGAGAGAGCGAACACAGTGAGAGAGTGAGCACAGTGAGAGAATGAACACAGTGAGAGAGTGAGCCCAGTGAGATATGAACCCAGTGAGAGAAAGAACACAGTGAAAGAGTGAGCACTGTGAGAGAATGAACACAGTGAGAGAATAAGCAAAGTGAGAGAGTGAGCACAGTGAGAGAGTGAGCACAGTGAGAGAATGAACACAGTGAGAGAGTGAACACAGTGAGAGAGTGAACACAGTGAGAGACTGAGCACAGTGAGAGAATGAACACAGTGAGAGAATGAATACAGTGGGAGAGTGAGCACAGTGAGAGAGTGAACACAGTGAGAGAGTGAACACAGTGAGAGAATGTACACAGTGAGAGAATGAACACAGTGAGAGACTGAACACTGTGAGAGAGTGAACACAGTGAGAGACTGAGCACAGTGAGAGAATGAACACAGTGAGAGAATGAATACAGTGGGAGAGTGAGCACAGTGAGAGAGTGAACACAGTGAGAGAGTGAACACAGTGAGAGAGTGAATACAGTGATAGAATGAACACAGTGAGAGAATGTACACAGTGAGAGAGTGAACACTGTGAGAGAATGAGCACAGTGAGAGAATGAGCACAGTGAGAGACTGAACACAGTGAGAGACTGAACACAGTGAGAGAATGAACACAGTGAGAGAGTGAACATAGTGAGAGAATGAACACAGTGAGAGACTGAACACAGTGAGAGACTGAACACAGTGAGAGAGTGAACACAGTGAGAGAGTGAACATAGTGAGAGAATGAACACAGTGAGAGACTGAACACAGTGAGAGAATGAACACAGTGAGAGACTGAACACAGTGAGAGAATGAACACAGTGAGAGAATGAACACAGTGAGGGAGTGAACATAGTGAGAGAATGAACACAGTGAGAGACTGAACACAGTGAGAGAATGAACACAGTGAGAGAATGAACACAGTGAGAGAGTGAACATAGTGAGAGAATGAACACAGTGAGAGACTGAACACAGTGAGAGAGTGAACATTGTGAGAGAATGAACACAGTGAGAGAATGAACACAGTGAGAGAATGAACACAGTGACAGAATGAATGCCGTGAGAGAATGAATACAGTGAGAGAGTGAGCACAGTGAGAGACTGAACACAGTGAGAGAATGAACACAGTGAGAGACTGAACACAGTGAGAGAGTGAACACAGTGAGAGACTGAACACAGTGAGAGAATGAACACAGTGAGAGAATGAACACAGTGAGAGACTGAACACAGTGAGAGAATGAACACAGTGAGAGAATGAAGACAGTGAGAGAGTGAGCACAGTGAGAGACTGAACACAGTGAGAGAATGAACACAGTGAGAGAATGAGCACAGTGAGAGAATGAACACAGTGAGAGAGTGAACACAGTGAGAGAATGAGTACAGTGAGAGAGTGAACACAGTGAGAGAGTGCGCACAGTGAGAGAATGAACACAGTGAGAGAATGAGTACAGTGAGAGAGTGAACACAGTGAGAGAGTGAGCACAGTGAGAGAATGAACACAGTGAGAGAGTGAGCCCAGTGAGAGAATGAACCCAGTGAGAGAATGAACACATTGAAAGAGTGAGCACTGTGAGAGAATGAACACAGTGAGAGAGTGAGCAACGTGAGAGAGTGAGCACAGTGAGAGAATGAACACAGTGAGAGATTGAACACAGTGAGAGAGTGTACATAGTGAGAGACTGAGCACAGTGAGAGAATGAACACAGTGAGAGAATGAATACAGTGGGAGAGTGAGCACTGTGAGAGAGTGAACACAGTGAGAGAGTGAACACAGTGAAAGAATGAACACTGTGAGAGAATGTACACAGTGAGAGAGTGAACACAGTGAGAGAATGAGCACAGTGAGAGAATGAGCACAGTGACAGAATGAACACAGTGAGAGAGTGAGCACAGTGAGAAAGTGAGCACAGTGAGAGAATGAACACAGTGAGAGAATGAGCACAGTGAGAGAGTGAACACAGTGAGAGAATGAACACAGTGAGAGAGTGAGCACAGTGAGAGAATGATCACTGTGTGAGACTGAACACAGTGAGATAGTGAGCACAGTGAGAGAATCAATACAGTGAGAGAAAGAACACAGTGACAGAAGGAAAACAGTGAGAGAATGAATACAGTGAGAGAATCAATACAGTGAGAGAAAGAACACAGTGACAGAAGGAATACAGTGAGTGAATGAATACAGTGTGAGAGTGAATACAGTGAGAGATTGAGCACAGTGAGAGAATGAACACAGTGAGAGAGTAAGCCCAGTGACAGAATGAACCCAGTGACAGAATGAACACAGTGAGAGAGTGAGCACAGTGAGAGAATGATCAGAGTGAGAGAATGAACACAGTGAGACAGTGAACACAGTGAGAGAATGAACACAGTGAGAGAATGAACACAGTGACAGAATGAATACAGTGAGAGAATGAACACAGTGAGTGAATGAACACAGTGAGAGAATGAATCCAGTGAGAGAGTGAACACAGTGAGAGAGTGAGCACAGTGAGAGAATGAACACAGTGAGAGAGTGAGCCCAGTGAGAGAATGAACACAGTGAGAGAATGAATACAGTGAGAGAGTGAACACAGTGAGAGAGTGAGCACAGTGAGAGAATGAACACAGTGAGAGAGTGAGCCCAGTGAGATATGAACCCAGTGAGAGAAAGAACACAGTGAAAGAGTGAGCACTGTGAGAGAATGAACACAGTGAGAGAATAAGCAAAGTGAGAGAGTGAGCACAGTGAGAGAGTGAGCACAGTGAGAGAATGAACACACTGAGAGAGTGAACACAGTGAGAGAGTGAACACAGTGAGAGACTGAGCACAGTGAGAGAATGAACACAGTGAGAGAATGAATACAGTGGGAGAGTGAGCACAGTGAGAGAGTGAACACAGTGAGAGAGTGAACACAGTGAGAGAATGTACACAGTGAGAGAATGAACACAGTGAGAGACTGAACACTGTGAGAGAGTGAACACAGTGAGAGACTGAGCACAGTGAGAGAATGAACACAGTGAGAGAATGAATACAGTGGGAGAGTGAGCACAGTGAGAGAGTGAACACAGTGAGAGAGTGAACACAGTGAGAGAGTGAATACAGTGATAGAATGAACACAGTGAGAGAATGTACACAGTGAGAGAGTGAACACTGTGAGAGAATGAGCACAGTGAGAGAATGAGCACAGTGAGAGAATGAACACAGTGAGAGAATGAGCACAGTGAGAGAGTCAACACAGTGAGAGAATGAACACAGTGAGAGATTGAGCACAGTGAGAGAATCAACACAGTGAGAGAATGAACATAGTGAGAGACTGAGCACAGTGAGAGAATGAACAAAATGAGAGAATGAATACAGTGAGAGATTGAGCACAGTGAGAGAGTGAACACAGTAAGGGAGTGAACACAGTGAGAAAATTAACACTGTGAGAGAGTGAGAACAGCGAGTGAATGAAAACAGTGAGAGAGTGAACACAGTGAGAGTGTGAGCACAGTGAGAGACTGAGCACAGTGAGAGAATGAACACAGTGAGAGAGCAAACACAGTGAGAGCGTGAGCACAGTGAGTGAATGAACGCAGCGAGAGAATGAATACAGTCAGAGGGTGAACACAGTGAGAGAATGAAAGCACAGTGAGAGAATGAACACAGTGAGAGAATGAATACAGTGAGTGAGTGAGCACAGTGAGAGAGTGAGCATAGTGAGAGAGTGAGCACAGTGAGAGAACGAACACAGTGAGAGAGTAAGCCCAGTGACAGAATGAACCCAGTGACAGAATGAACACAGTGAGACAGTGAGCACAGTGAGAGAATGAACACAGTGAGAGAATGAACACAGTGAGAGACTGAACACAGTGAGAGAATGAACACAGTGAGAGAATGAACACAGTGAGAGACTGAACACAGTGAGAGAATGAACACAGTGAGAGAATGAACACAGTGAGAGAGCGAACACAGTGAGAGATTGAACACAGTGAGAGACTGAGCACAGTGAGAGAATGAACACAGTGAGAGAATGAATACAGTGGGAGAGTGAGCACAGTGAGAGAGTGAACACAGTGAGAGACTGAACACAGTGATAGAATGAACACAGTGAGAGACTGAGCACTGTGAGAGACTGAACACAGTGAGAGAGCGAACACAGTGAGAGAATGAACACAGTGAGAGAATGAATACAGTGAGAGAGTGAACACAGTGAGAGACTGAGCACAGTGAGAGAATGAATACAGTGAGAGAATGAATACAGTGAGTGAGTGAGCACAGTGAGGGACTGAACACAGTGAGAGAGCGAACAAAGTGATAGTATGAATACAGTGAGAGAGTGAACACAATGAAAGAGTGAGCACAGTGAGAGAATGAACACAGTGAGAGAGTGAGCCCAGTGAGAGAATGAACCCAGTGAGAGAGTGAACTCAGTGAGAGAGTGAGTAAAGTGAGAGAGTGAGCACAGTGAGAGAATGAACACAGTGAGAGAGTGAGCACAGTGAGCGAGTGAGCACAGTGTGAAAATGAACACAGTGAGAGAGTGACACACAGTGAGAGACTGAACACAGTGAGAGAATGAACAAAGTGAGAGAATGAATACAGTGAGAGATTGAGCACAGTGAGAGAGTGAACACAGTAAGAGAGTGAAAACAGTGAGAGACTGAGCACATTGAGAGAATGAACAAAGTGAGAGAATGAATACAGTGAGCGAGTGAGCACAGTGAGAGAGTGAACACAGGAAGAGAGTGAACACAGTGAGAACATTAACACTGTGACAGAGTGAGAACAGCGAGTGAATGAAAACAGTGAGAGAATGAACACAGTGAGAGTGTGAGCACAGTGAGAGACTGAGCACAGTGAGAGAATGAACACAGTGAGAGAGCAAACACTGTGAGAGCGTGAGCACAGTGAGTGAATGAACGCAGCGAGAGAATGAATACAGTCAGAGGGTGAACACAGTGAGAGAATGAAAGCACAGTGAGAGAATGAACACAGTGAGAGAATGAACACAGTGAGAGAGCGAACACAGTGAGAGATTGAACACAGTGAGAGACTGAGCACAGTGAGAGAATGAACACAGTGAGAGAATGAATACAGTGGGAGAGTGAGCACAGTGAGAGAGTGAACACAGTGAGAGACTGAACACAGTGATAGAATGAACACAGTGAGAGACTGAGCACTGTGAGAGACTGAACACAGTGAGAGAGCGAACACAGTGAGAGAATGAACACAGTGAGAGAATGAATACAGTGAGAGAGTGAACACAGTGAGAGACTGAGCACAGTGAGAGAATGAATACAGTGAGAGAATGAATACAGTGAGTGAGTGAGCACAGTGAGGGACTGAACACAGTGAGAGAGCGAACAAAGTGATAGTATGAATACAGTGAGAGAGTGAACACAGTGAAAGAGTGAGCACAGTGAGAGAATGAACACAGTGAGAGAGTGAGCCCAGTGAGAGAATGAACCCAGTGAGAGAGTGAACTCAGTGAGAGAGTGAGTAAAGTGAGAGAGTGAGCACAGTGAGAGAATGAACACAGTGAGAGAGTGAGCACAGTGAGCGAGTGAGCACAGTGTGAAAATGAACACAGTGAGAGAGTGACACACAGTGAGAGACTGAACACAGTGAGAGAATGAACAAAGTGAGAGAATGAATACAGTGAGAGATTGAGCACAGTGAGAGAGTGAACACAGTAAGAGAGTGAACACAGTGAGAGACTGAGCACATTGAGAGAATGAACAAAGTGAGAGAATGAATACAGTGAGCGAGTGAGCACAGTGAGAGAGTGAACACAGGAAGAGAGTGAACACAGTGAGAACATTAACACTGTGACAGAGTGAGAACAGCGAGTGAATGAAAACAGTGAGAGAATGAACACAGTGAGAGTGTGAGCACAGTGAGAGACTGAGCACAGTGAGAGAATGAACACAGTGAGAGAGCAAACACTGTGAGAGCGTGAGCACAGTGAGTGAATGAACGCAGCGAGAGAATGAATACAGTCAGAGGGTGAACACAGTGAGAGAATGAAAGCACAGTGAGAGAATGAACACAGTGAGAGAATGAATACAGTGAGTGAGTGAGGACAGTGAGAGAGTGAGCATAGTGAGAGAGTGAGCACAGTGAGAGAACGAACACAGTGAGAGAGTAAGCCCAGTGACAGAATGAACCCAGTGACAGAATGAACACAGTGAGACAGTGAGCACAGTGAGAGAATGAACACAGTGAGAGAATGAACACAGTGAGAGACTGAACACAGTGAGAGAATGAACACAGTGAGAGAATGAACACAGTGAGAGAGCGAACACAGTGAGAGACTGAACACAGTGAGAGAATGAACACAGTGAGAGACTGAACACAGTGAGAGACTGAACACAGTGAGAGAATGAACACAGTGAGAGAGTGAACATAGTGAGAGAATGAACACAGTGAGAGACTGAACACAGTGAGAGACTGAACACAGTGAGAGAGTGAACACAGTGAGAGAGTGAACATAGTGAGAGAATGAACACAGTGAGAGACTGAACACAGTGAGAGAATGAACACAGTGAGAGACTGAACACAGTGAGAGAATGAACACAGTGAGAGAATGAACACAGTGAGAGAGTGAATATAGTGAGAGAATGAACACAGTGAGAGACTGAACACAGTGAGAGAATGAACACAGTGAGAGAATGAACACAGTGAGAGAGTGAACATAGTGAGAGAATGAACACAGTGAGAGACTGAACACAGTGAGAGAGTGAACATTGTGAGAGAATGAACACAGTGAGAGAATGAACACAGTGAGAGAATGAACACAGTGACAGAATGAATGCAGTGAGAGAATGAATACAGTGAGAGAGTGAGCACAGTGAGAGACTGAACACAGTGAGAGAATGAACACAGTGAGAGAATGAACACAGTGAGAGACTGAACACAGTGAGAGAGTGAACACAGTGAGAGACTGAACACAGTGAGAGAATGAACACAGTGAGAGACTGAACACAGTGAGAGAATGAACACAGTGAGAGAATGAAGACAGTGAGAGAGTGAGCACAGTGAGAGACTGAACACAGTGAGAGAATGAACACAGTGAGAGAATGAGCACAGTGAGAGAATGAACACAGTGAGAGAGTGAACACAGTGAGAGAATGAGTACAGTGAGAGAGTGAACACAGTGAGAGAGTGAGCACAGTGAGAGAATGAACACAGTGAGAGAATGAGTACAGTGAGAGAGTGAACACAGTGAGAGAGTGAGCACAGTGAGAGAATGAACACAGTGAGAGAGTGAGCCCAGTGAGAGAATGAACCCAGTGAGAGAATGAACACATTGAAAGAGTGAGCACTGTGAGAGAATGAACACAGTGAGAGAGTGAGCAACGTGAGAGAGTGAGCACAGTGAGAGAATGAACACAGTGAGAGATTGAACACAGTGAGAGAGTGTACATAGTGAGAGACTGAGCACAGTGAGAGAATGAACACAGTGAGAGAATGAATACAGTGGGAGAGTGAGCACTGTGAGAGAGTGAACACAGTGAGAGAGTGAACACAGTGAAAGAATGAACACTGTGAGAGAATGTACACAGTGAGTGAGAGAACACAGTGAGAGAATGAGCACAGTGAGAGAATGAGCACAGTGACAGAATGAACACAGTGAGAGAGTGAGCACAGTGAGAAAGTGAGCACAGTGAGAGAATGAACACAGTGAGAGAATGAGCACAGTGAGAGAGTGAACACAGTGAGAGAATGAACACAGTGAGAGAGTGAGCACAGTGAGAGAATGATCACTGTGTGAGACTGAACACAGTGAGATAGTGAGCACAGTGAGAGAATCAATACAGGGAGAGAAAGAACACAGTGACAGAAGGAATACAGTGAGAGAATGAATACAGTGAGAGAATCAATACAGTGAGAGAAAGAACACAGTGACAGAAGGAATACAGTGAGTGAATGAATACAGTGTGAGAGTGAATACAGTGAGAGATTGAGCACAGTGAGAGAATGAACACAGTGAGAGAGTAAGCCCAGTGACAGAATGAACCCAGTGACAGAATGAACACAGTGAGAGAGTGAGCACAGTGAGAGAATGATCAGAGTGAGAGAATGAACACAGTGAGACAGTGAACACAGTGAGAGAATGAACACAGTGAGAGAATGAACACAGTGACAGAATGAATACAGTGAGAGAATGAACACAGTGAGTGAATGAACACAGTGAGAGAATGAATCCAGTGAGAGAGTGAACACAGTGAGAGAGTGAGCACAGTGAGAGAATGAACACAGTGAGAGAGTGAGCCCAGTGAGAGAATGAACACAGTGAGAGAATGAATACAGTGAGAGAGTGAACACAGTGAGAGAGTGAGCACAGTGAGAGAATGAACACAGTGAGAGAGTGAGCCCAGTGAGATATGAACCCAGTGAGAGAAAGAACACAGTGAAAGAGTGAGCACTGTGAGAGAATGAACACAGTGAGAGAATAAGCAAAGTGAGAGAGTGAGCACAGTGAGAGAGTGAGCACAGTGAGAGAATGAACACAGTGAGAGAGTGAACACAGTGAGAGAGTGAACACAGTGAGAGACTGAGCACAGTGAGAGAATAAACACAGTGAGAGAATGAATACAGTGGGAGAGTGAGCACAGTGAGAGAGTGAACACAGTGAGAGAGTGAACACAGTGAGAGAATGTACACAGTGAGAGAATGAACACAGTGAGAGACTGAACACTGTGAGAGAGTGAACACAGTGAGAGACAGAGCACAGTGAGAGAATGAACACAGTGAGAGAATGAATACAGTGGGAGAGTGAGCACAGTGAGAGAGTGAACACAGTGAGAGAGTGAACACAGTGAGAGAGTGAATACAGTGATAGAATGAACACAGTGAGAGAATGTACACAGTGAGAGAGTGAACACTGTGAGAGAATGAGCACAGTGAGAGAATGAGCACAGTGAGAGAATGAACACAGTGAGAGAATGAGCACAGTGAGAGAGTCAACACAGTGAGAGAATGAACACAGTGAGAGAGTGAGCACAGTGAGAGAATCAACACAGTGAGAGAATGAACACAGTGACAGAAGGAATATAGTGAGAGAATGAATGCAGTGAGAGAATGAGCACAGTGAGAGAATGAACACAGTGAGAGAGTAAGCCCAGTGACAGAATGAACCCAGTGACAGAATGAACACAGTGAGAGAGTGAGCACAGTGAGAGAATGATCAGAGTGAGAGAATGATCACAGTGAGACAGTGAGCACAGTGAGAGAATGAACACATTGAGAGAATGAACACAGCGACAGAATGAATACAGTGAGAGAATGAATGCAGTGAGACAGCGAGCACAGTGAGAGAATGAACACAGTGAGAGAATGAACACAGTGAGAGAATGAATACAGTGAGAGAGTGAACACAGTGAGAGAGTGAGCACAGTGAGAGAATGAACACAGTGAGAGAGTGAGCCCAGTGAGAGAATGAACCCAGTGAGAGAATGAACACAGTGAAAGAGTGAGCACTGTGAGAGAATGAACACAGTGAGAGATTGAGCACAGTGAGAGAATGAACACAGTGAGAGTGTGAACACAGTGAGAGATTGAACACAGTGAGAGACTGAGCACAGTGAGAGAATGAACACAGTGAGAGAATGAACACAGTGAGAGAGTGAACACAGTGTGAGATTGAACACAGTGAGAGACTGAGCACAGTGAGAGAATGAACACAGTGAGAGAATGAATACAGTGGGAGAGTGAGCACAGTGAGAGAGTGAACACAGTGAGAGACTGAACACAGTGATAGAATGAACACAGTGAGAGAATGTACACAGTGAGAGAGTGAAAACAGTGAGAGAGTGAACACAATGAGAGACTGAGCACAGCGAGAGAATGAACACAGTGAGAGAATGAATACAGTTGGAGAGTGAGCACAGTGAGAGAGTGAACACAGTGAGAGAGTGAACACAGTGATAGAATGAACAGAGTGAGAGAATGAGCACAGTGAGATAATGAGCACAGTGACAGAATGAACACAGTGAGAGAGTGAGCACAGTGAGAGAATGAACACAGTGAGAGAATGAACACAGTGAGAGAGTGAACACAGTGAGAGAGTGAACACAATGAGAGACTGAGCACAGTGAGAGAATGAACACAGTGAGAGAATGAATACAGTGGGAGAGTGAGCACAGTGAGAGAGTGAACACAGTGAGAGAGTGAACACAGTGATAGAATGACAACAGTGAGAGAGTGAGCACAGTGAGAGAATGAACACAGTGAGAGAATGAGCACAGTGAGAGAGTGAGCACAGTGAGAGAGTGAGCACAGTGAGAGAGTGAACACAGTGAGAGAATGAACACAGTGAGTGAATGAATACACTTTGAGAATGAATACCGTGAGAGACTGAGCACAGTGATATAGTGAACACAGTGATAGAATGAACACAGTGAGAGATTGAGCACAGTGAGAGAGTGAGCACAGTGAGAGAATGAACACAGTGAGAGAATGAGCACAGTGAGAGAATGAGCACAGTGACAGAATGAACACAGTGAGAGAGTGAGCACAGTGAGAGAATGAACACAGTGAGAGAATGAGCACAGTGAGAGAGTGAGCACAGTGAGAGAGTGAGCACAGTGAGAGAGTGAACACAGTGAGAGAATGAACACAGTGAGTGAATGAATACACTTTGAGAATGAATACCGTGAGAGAATGAACACAGTGAGAGAGCGAACATAGTGAGAGAATGATCGCAGTGAGAGAATGAACACAGTGAGACAGTGAGCACAGTGAGAGAATGAACACAGTGAGAGAATGAACACAGTGACAGAATGAATACAGTGAGAGAATGAACGCAGTGAGAGAGTGAGCACAGGGAGAGAATGAACACAGTGAGAGAACGAACATAGTCAGGGAATGAATACAGTGAGAGAGTGAACACAGTGAGAGAATGAACACAGTGAGTGAATGAGCACAGTGAGAGAGTGAACACAGTGAGAGACTGAGCACAGTGAGAGAATGAACACAGTGAGAGAATGAATACAGTGCGAGAGTGAGCACAGTGAGATAGTGAGCATAGTGAGAGATTGAACACAGTGAGAGAGTGAACACAGTGAGAGACTGAGCACTGTGAGAGACTGAACACAGTGAGAGAGCGAACACAGTGAGAGAATGAACACAGTGAGAGAATGAATACAGTGAGAGAGTGAACACAGTGAGAGACTGAGCACAGTGAGAGAATGAATACAGTGAGAGAATGAATACAGTGAGTGAGTGAGCACAGTGAGAGACTGAACACAGTGAGAGAGCGAACAAAGTGAGAGAATGAATACAGTGAGAGAGTGAACACAGTGAAAGAGTGAGCACAGTGAGAGAATGAACACAGTGAGAGAGTGAGCCCAGTGAGAGAATGAACACAGTGAGAGAGTGAACTCAGTGAGAGAGTGAGCAAAGTGAGAGAGTGAGCACAGTGAGAGAATGAACACAGTGAGAGAGTGAGCACAGTGAGAGAGTGAGCACAGTGTGAAAATGAACACAGTGAGAGAGTGACACAAAGTGAGAGACTGAGCGCAGTGAGAGAATGAACAAAGTGAGAGAATGAATACAGTGAGAGATTGAGCACAGTGAGAGAGTGAACACAGTAAGAGAGTGAACACAGTGAGAGACTGAGCACATTGAGAGAATGAACAAAGTGAGAGAATGAATACAGTGAGACAGTGAGCACAGTGAGAGAATGAACACAGTGAGAGACTGAACACAGTGAGAGAATGAACACAGTGAGAGAATGAACACAGTGAGAGAGCGAACACAGTGAGAGACTGAACACAGTGAGAGAATGAACACAGTGAGAGACTGAACACAGTGAGAGAATGAACACAGTGAGAGAGTGAACATAGTGAGAGACTGAACACAGTGAGAGACTGAACACAGTGAGAGAGTGAACACAGTGAGAGAGTGAACATAGTGAGAGACTGAACACAGTGAGAGACTGAACACAGTGAGAGAATGAACACAGTGAGAGACTGAACACAGTGAGAGAATGAACACAGTGAGAGCGTGAACATAGTGAGAGACTGAACACAGTGAGAGAATGAACACAGTGAGAGAATGAACACAGTGAGAGAGTGAACATAGTGAGAGAATGAACACAGTGAGAGACTGAACACAGTGAGAGAATGAACACAGTGAGGGAATGAACACAGTGAGAGAGTGAACATAGTGAGAGAATGAACACAGTGACAGAATGAACACAGTGAGAGAATGAACACAGTGACAGAATGAATGCAGTGAGAGAATGAATACAGTGAGAGAGTGAGCACAGTGAGAGACTGAACACAGTGAGAGAATGAACACAGTGAGAGACTGAACACAGTGAGAGAGTGAACACAGTGAGAGACTGAACACAGTGAGAGAATGAACACAGTGAGAGACTGAACACAGTGAGAGAATGAACACAGTGAGAGAATGAATACAGTGAGAGAGTGAGCACAGTGAGAGACTGAACACAGTGAGTGAATGAACACAGTGAGAGAATGAGCACAGTGAGAGAATGAACACAGTGAGAGAGTGAACACAGTGAGAGACTGAACACAGTGAGAGAATGAACACAGTGAGAGACTGAACACAGTGAGAGAATGAACACAGTGAGAGAATGAACACAGTGAGAGACTGAATACAGTGACAGAGTGAATACAGTGAGAGAGTGAAGACAGTGAGAGACTGAACACAGTGAGATAGTGAGCCCAGTGAGTGAATCAACACAGTGAGAGAATGAACACAGTGACAGAATGAACACAGTGAGAGAGTGAGCACAGTGAGAGAATGAACACAGTGAGAGAATTAACACAGTGACAGAATGAATGCAGTGAGAGAATGAACACAGTGAGAGAATGAATACAGTTGGAGAGTGAGCACAGTGAGAGAGTGAACACAGTGAGAGAGTGAACACAGTGATAGAATGAACACAGTGAGAGAATGAGCACAGTGAGATAATGAGCACAGTGACAGAATGAACACAGTGAGAGAGTGAGCACAGTGAGAGAATGAACACAGTGAGAGAATGAACACAGTGAGAGAGTGAACACAGTGAGAGAGTGAACACAATGAGAGACTGAGCACAGTGAGAGAATGAACACAGTGAGAGAATGAATACAGTGGGAGAGTGAGCACAGTGAGAGAGTGAACACAGTGAGAGAGTGAACACAGTGATAGAATGACAACAGTGAGAGAGTGAGCACAGTGAGAGAATGAACACAGTGAGAGAATGAGCACAGTGAGAGAGTGAGCACAGTGAGAGAGTGAGCACAGTGAGAGAGTGAACACAGTGAGAGAATGAACACAGTGAGTGAATGAATACACTTTGAGAATGAATACCGTGAGAGACTGAGCACAGTGATAGAGTGAACACAGTGATAGAATGAACACAGTGAGAGATTGAGCACAGTGAGAGAGTGAGCACAGTGAGAGAATGAACACAGTGAGAGAATGAGCACAGTGAGAGAATGAGCACAGTGACAGAATGAACACAGTGAGAGAGTGAGCACAGTGAGAGAATGAACACAGTGAGAGAATGAGCACAGTGAGAGAGTGAGCACAGTGAGAGAGTGAGCACAGTGAGAGAGTGAACACAGTGAGAGAATGAACACAGTGAGTGAATGAATACACTTTGAGAATGAATACCGTGAGAGAATGAACACAGTGAGAGAGCGAACATAGTGAGAGAATCATCGCAGTGAGAGAATGAACACAGTGAGACAGTGAGCACAGTGAGAGAATGAACACAGTGAGAGAATGAACACAGTGACAGAATGAATACAGTGAGAGAATGAACGCAGTGAGAGAGTGAGCACAGGGAGAGAATGAAAACAGTGAGAGAACGAACATAGTCAGGGAATGAATACAGTGAGAGAGTGAACACAGTGAGAGAATGAACACAGTGAGTGAATGAGCACAGTGAGAGAGTGAACACAGTGAGAGACTGAGCACAGTGAGAGAATGAACACAGTGAGAGAATGAATACAGTGCGAGAGTGAGCACAGTGAGATAGTGAGCATAGTGAGAGATTGAACACAGTGAGAGAGTGAACACAGTGAGAGACTGAGCACTGTGAGAGACTGAACACAGTGAGAGAGCGAACACAGTGAGAGAATGAACACAGTGAGAGAATGAATACAGTGAGAGAGTGAACACAGTGAGAGACTGAGCACAGTGAGAGAATGAATACAGTGAGAGAATGAATACAGTGAGTGAGTGAGCACAGTGAGAGACTGAACACAGTGAGAGAGCGAACAAAGTGAGAGAATGAATACAGTGAGAGAGTGAACACAGTGAAAGAGTGAGCACAGTGAGAGAATGAACACAGTGAGAGAGTGAGCCCAGTGAGAGAATGAACACAGTGAGAGAGTGAACTCAGTGAGAGAGTGAGCAAAGTGAGAGAGTGAGCACAGTGAGAGAATGAACACAGTGAGAGAGTGAGCACAGTGAGAGAGTGAGCACAGTGTGAAAATGAACACAGTGAGAGAGTGACACAAAGTGAGAGACTGAGCGCAGTGAGAGAATGAACAAAGTGAGAGAATGAATACAGTGAGAGATTGAGCACAGTGAGAGAGTGAACACAGTAAGAGAGTGAACACAGTGAGAGACTGAGCACATTGAGAGAATGAACAAAGTGAGAGAATGAATACAGTGAGACAGTGAGCACAGTGAGAGAATGAACACAGTGAGAGACTGAACACAGTGAGAGAATGAACACAGTGAGAGAATGAACACAGTGAGAGAGCGAACACAGTGAGAGACTGAACACAGTGAGAGACTGAACACAGTGAGAGACTGAACACAGTGAGAGAATGAACACAGTGAGAGAGTGAACATAGTGAGAGAATGAACACAGTGAGAGACTGAACACAGTGAGAGACTGAACACAGTGAGAGAGTGAACACAGTGAGAGAGTGAACATAGTGAGAGACTGAACACAGTGAGAGACTGAACACAGTGAGAGAATGAACACAGTGAGAGACTGAACACAGTGAGAGAATGAACACAGTGAGAGCGTGAACATAGTGAGAGAATGAACACAGTGAGAGACTGAACACAGTGAGAGAATGAACACAGTGAGAGAATGAACACAGTGAGAGAGTGAACATAGTGAGAGAATGAACACAGTGAGAGACTGAACACAGTGAGAGAATGAACACAGTGAGGGAATGAACACAGTGAGAGAGTGAACATAGTGAGAGAATGAACACAGTGACAGAATGAACACAGTGAGAGAATGAACACAGTGACAGAATGAATGCAGTGAGATAATGAATACAGTGAGAGAGTGAGCACAGTGAGAGACTGAACACAGTGAGAGAGTGAACACAGTGAGAGACTGAACACAGTGAGAGAATGAACACAGTGAGAGACTGAACACAGTGAGAGAATGAACACAGTGAGAGAATGAATACAGTGAGAGAGTGAGCACAGTGAGAGACTGAACACAGTGAGAGAATGAACACAGTGAGAGAATGAGCACAGTGAGAGAATGAACACAGTGAGAGAGTGAACACAGTGAGAGACTGAACACAGTGAGAGAATGAACACAGTGAGAGACTGAACACAGTGAGAGAATGAACACAGTGAGAGACTGAACACAGTGAGAGAATGAACACAGTGAGAGAATGAACACAGTGAGAGACTGAATACAGTGACAGAGTGAATACAGTGAGAGAGTGAAGACAGTGAGAGACTGAACACAGTGAGATAGTGAGCCCAGTGAGTGAATCAACACAGTGAGAGAATGAACACAGTGACAGAATGAACACAGTGAGAGAGTGAGCACAGTGAGAGAATGAACACAGTGAGAGAATTAACACAGTGACAGAATGAATGCAGTGAGAGAATGAATAAAGTGAGAGAGTGAGCACAGTGAGAGAATGAACACAGTGAGAGAGTGAACATAGTGAGAGAATGAATACAGTGATAGAGTGAATACAGTGAGAGAGTGAACACAGTGAGAGAATGAACACAGTGAGATAGTGAGCACAGTGAGAGAATCAACACAGTGAGAGAATGAACACAGTGACAGAAGGAATACAGTGAGAGAGTGAGCACAGTGAGAGAATGAACACAGTGAGAGAGTGAGAACAGTGAGAGATTGAACACAGTGAGAGAATGAATGCAGTGAGAGAGAGAGCACAGTGAGAGAATGAACACAGTGAAAGAGTGAGCGCTGTGAGAGAATGAACACAGTGAGAGAATGAATACAGTGAGAGAGTGAGCACAGTGAGAGAATGAACACAGTGAGAGAATGAACACAGTGAAAGAGTGAGCGCTGTGAGAGAATGAAAACAGTGAGAGAGTGAACACATTGAGAGAGTGAGCACAGTGAGAGAATGAACACAGTGAGAGAGTGAGCCCAGTGAGAGACTGAACCCAGTGAGAGAATGAACACAGTGAAAGAGTGAGCGCTGTGAGAGAATGAACACAGTGAGAGACTGAGCACAGTGAGAGAATGAACAAAGTGAGAGAATGAATACAGTGAGAGATTGAGCACAGTGAGAGAGTGAACACAGTAAGAGAGTGAACACAGTGAGAGACTGAGCACATTGAGAGAATGAACAAAGTGAGAGAATGAATACAGTGAGAGATTGACCACTTTGAGAGAGTGAACACAGTAAGAGAATGAACACAGTGAGAGAGTGAACATAGTGAGAGACTGAACACAGTGAGAGAATGAACACAGTGAGAGACTGAACACAGTGAGAGACTGAACATAGTGAGAGACTGAGCACAGTGAGAGAATGAACAAAATGAGAGAATGAATACAGTGAGAGAGTGAGCACAGTGAGAGAGTGAACACAGTAAGAGAGTGAACACAATGAGAAAATTAACACTGTGAGAGAGTGAGAACAGCGAGTGAATGAAAACAGTGAGAGAGTGAACACAGTGAGAGTGTGAGCACAGTGAGAGACTGAGCACAGTGAGAGAATGAACACAGTGAGAGAGCAAACACAGTGAGAGCGTGAGCACAGTGAGTGAATGAACGCAGCGAGAGAATGAATACAGTCAGAGGGTGAACACAGTGAGAGAATGAAAGCACAGTGAGAGAATGAACACAGTGAGAGAATGAATACAGTGAGTGAGTGAGCACAGTGAGAGAGTGAGCATAGTGAGAGAGTGAGCACAGTGAGAGAACGAACACAGTGAGAGAGTAAGCCCAGTGACAGAATGAACCCAGTGACAGAATGAACACAGTGAGACAGTGAGCACAGTGAGAGAATGAACACAGTGAGAGAATGAACACAGTGAGAGACTGAACACAGTGAGAGAATGAACACAGTGAGAGAATGAACACAGTGAGAGACTGAACACAGTGAGAGAATGAACACAGTGAGAGAATGAACACAGTGAGAGAGCGAACACAGTGAGAGATTGAACACAGTGAGAGACTGAGCACAGTGAGAGAATGAACACAGTGAGAGAATGAATACAGTGGGAGAGTGAGCACAGTGAGAGAGTGAACACAGTGAGAGACTGAACACAGTGATAGAATGAACACAGTGAGAGAATGTACACAGTGAGAGAGTGAAAACAGTGAGAGAGTGAACACAATGAGAGACTGAGCACAGCGAGAGAATGAACACAGTGAGAGAATGAATACAGTTGGAGAGTGAGCACAGTGAGAGAGTGAACACAGTGAGAGAGTGAACACAGTGATAGAATGAACACAGTGAGAGAATGAGCACAGTGAGATAATGAGCACAGTGACAGAATGAACACAGTGAGAGAGTGAGCACAGTGAGAGAATGAACACAGTGAGAGAACGAACACAGTGAGAGAGTGAACACAGTGAGAGAGTGAACACAATGAGAGACTGAGCACAGTGAGAGAATGAACACAGTGAGAGAATGAATACAGTGGGAGAGTGAGCACAGTGAGAGAGTGAACACAGTGAGAGAGTGAACACAGTGATAGAATGAACACAGTGAGAGAGTGAGCACAGTGAGAGAATGAACACAGTGAGAGAATGAGCACAGTGAGAGAGTGAGCACAGTTTGAGAGTGAGCACAGTGAGAGAGTGAACACAGTGAGAGAATGAACACAGTGAGTGAATGAATACACTTTGAGAATGAATACCGTGAGAGACTGAGGACAGTGATAGAGTGAACACAGTGATAGAATGAACACAGTGAGAGAGTGAGCACAGTGAGAGAGTGAGCACAGTGAGAGAATGAACACAGTGAGAGAATGAGCACAGTGAGAGAATGAGCACAGTGACAGAATGAACACAGTGAGAGAGTGAGCACAGTGAGAGAATGAACACAGTGAGACAGTGAGCACAGTGAGAGAATGAACACAGTGAGAGAATGAACACAGTGACAGAATGAATGCAGTGAGAGAATGAACGCAGTGAGAGAGTGAGCACAGGGAGAGAATGAACACAGTGAGAGAACGAACATAGTCAGGGAATGAATACAGTGAGAGAGTGAACACAGTGAGAGAATGAACACAGTGAGTGAATGAGCACAGTGAGAGAGTGAACACAGTGAGAGACTGAGCACAGTGAGAGAATGAACACAGTGAGAGAATGAATACAGTGCGAGAGTGAGCACAGTGAGATAGTGAGCATAGTGAGAGATTGAACACAGTGAGAGAGTGAACACAGTGAGAGACTGAGCACTGTGAGAGACTGAACACAGTGAGAGAGCGAACACAGTGAGAGAATGAACACAGTGAGAGAATGAATACAGTGAGAGAGTGAACACAGTGAGAGACTGAGCACAGTGAGAGAATGAATGCAGTGAGAGAATGAATACAGTGAGTGAGCACAGTGAGAGACTGAACACAGTGAGAGAGCGAACAAAGTGAGAGAATGAATACAGTGAGAGAGTGAACACAGTGAAAGAGTGAGCACAGTGAGAGAATGAACACAGTGAGAGAGTGAGCCCAGTGAGAGAATGAACACAGTGAGAGAGTGAACTCAGTGAGAGAGTGAGCAAAGTGAGAGTGAGAGCACAGTGAGAGAATGAACACAGTGAGAGAATGAACACAGTGAGAGAATGAGCACAGTGAGAGAGTGAGCACAGTTTGAGAGTGAGCACAGTGAGAGAGTGAACACAGTGAGAGAATGAACACAGTGAGTGAATGAATACACTTTGAGAATGAATACCGTGAGAGACTGAGGACAGTGATAGAGTGAACACAGTGATAGAATGAACACAGTGAGAGAGTGAGCACAGTGAGAGAGTGAGCACAGTGAGAGAATGAACACAGTGAGAGAATGAGCACAGTGAGAGAATGAGCACAGTGACAGAATGAACACAGTGAGAGAGTGAGCACAGTGAGAGAATGAACACAGTGAGAGAATGAGCACAGTGAGAGAGTGAGCACAGTGAGAGAGTGAGCACAGTGAGAGAGTGAACACAGTGAGAGAATGAACACAGTGAGTGAATGAATACACTTTGAGAATGAATACCGTGAGAGAATGAACACAGTGAGAGAGCGAACATAGTGAGAGAATGATCGCAGTGAGAGAATGAACACAGTGAGACAGTGAGCACAGTGAGAGAATGAACACAGTGAGAGAATGAACACAGTGACAGAATGAATACAGTGAGAGAATGAACGCAGTGAGAGAGTGAGCACAGGGAGAGAATGAACACAGTGAGAGAACGAACATAGTCAGGGAATGAATACAGTGAGAGAGTGAACACAGTGAGAGAATGAACACAGTGAGTGAATGAGCACAGTGAGAGAGTGAACACAGTGAGAGACTGAGCACAGTGAGAGAATGAACACAGTGAGAGAATGAATACAGTGCGAGAGTGAGCACAGTGAGATAGTGAGCATAGTGAGAGATTGAACACAGTGAGAGAGTGAACACAGTGAGAGACTGAGCACTGTGAGAGACTGAACACAGTGAGAGAGCGAACACAGTGAGAGAATGAACACAGTGAGAGAATGAATACAGTGAGAGAGTGAACACAGTGAGAGACTGAGCACAGTGAGAGAATGAATACAGTGAGAGAATGAATACAGTGAGTGAGTGAGCACAGTGAGAGACTGAACACAGTGAGAGAGCGAACAAAGTGAGAGAATGAATACAGTGAGAGAGTGAACACAGTGAAAGAGTGAGCACAGTGAGAGAATGAACACAGTGAGAGAGTGAGCCCAGTGAGAGAATGAACACAGTGAGAGAGTGAACTCAGTGAGAGAGTGAGCAAAGTGAGAGTGTGAGCACAGTGAGAGAATGAACACAGTGAGAGAGTGAGCACAGTGAGAGAGTGAGCACAGTGTGAAAATGAACACAGTGAGAGAGTGACACACAGTGAGAGACTGAGCGCAGTGAGAGAATGAACAAAGTGAGAGAATGAATACAGTGAGAGAATGAATACAGTGGGAGAGTGAGCACAGTGAGAGAGTGAACACAGTGAGAGACTGAACACAGTGATAGAATGAACACAGTGAGAGAATGTACACAGTGAGAGAGTGAAAACAGTGAGAGAGTGAACACAATGAGAGACTGAGCACAGCGAGAGAATGAACACAGTGAGAGAATGAATACAGTTGGAGAGTGAGCACAGTGAGAGAGTGAACACAGTGAGAGAGTGAACACAGTGATAGAATGAACACAGTGAGAGAATGAGCACAGTGAGATAATGAGCACAGTGACAGAATGAACACAGTGAGAGAGTGAGCACAGTGAGAGAATGAACACAGTGAGAGAACGAACACAGTGAGAGAGTGAACACAGTGAGAGAGTGAACACCATGAGAGACTGAGCACAGTGAGAGAATGAACACAGTGAGAGAATGAATACAGTGGGAGAGTGAGCACAGTGAGAGAGTGAACACAGTGAGAGAGTGAACACAGTGATAGAATGAACACAGTGAGAGAGTGAGCACAGTGAGAGAATGAACACAGTGAGAGAATGAGCACAGTGAGAGAGTGAGCACAGTTTGAGAGTGAGCACAGTGACAGAGTGAACACAGTGAGAGAATGAACACAGTGAGTGAATGAATACACTTTGAGAATGAATACCGTGAGAGACTGAGGACAGTGATAGAGTGAACACAGTGATAGAATGAACACAGTGAGAGAGTGAGCACAGTGAGAGAGTGAGCACAGTGAGAGAATGAACACAGTGAGAGAATGAGCACAGTGAGAGAATGAGCACAGTGACAGAATGAACACAGTGAGAGAGTGAGCACAGTGAGAGAATGAACACAGTGAGAGAATGAGCACAGTGAGAGAGTGAGCACAGTGAGAGAGTGAGCACAGTGAGAGAGTGAACACAGTGAGAGAATGAACACAGTGAGTGAATGAATACACTTTGAGAATGAATACCGTGAGAGAATGAACACAGTGAGAGAGCGAACATAGTGAGAGAATGATCGCAGTGAGAGAATGAACACAGTGAGACAGTGAGCACAGTGAGAGAATGAACACAGTGAGAGAATGAACACAGTGACAGAATGAATACAGTGAGAGAATGAACGCAGTGAGAGAGTGAGCACAGGGAGAGAATGAACACAGTGAGAGAACGAACATAGTCAGGGAATGAATACAGTGAGAGAGTGAACACAGTGAGAGAATGAACACAGTGAGTGAATGAGCACAGTGAGAGAGTGAACACAGTGAGAGACTGAGCACAGTGAGAGAATGAACACAGTGAGAGAATGAATACAGTGCGAGAGTGAGCACAGTGAGATAGTGAGCATAGTGAGAGATTGAACACAGTGAGAGAGTGAACACAGTGAGAGACTGAGCACTGTGAGAGACTGAACACAGTGAGAGAGCGAACACAGTGAGAGAATGAACACAGTGAGAGAATGAATACAGTGAGAGAGTGAACACAGTGAGAGACTGAGCACAGTGAGAGAATGAATACAGTGAGAGAATGAATACAGTGAGTGAGTGAGCACAGTGAGAGACTGAACACAGTGAGAGAGCGAACAAAGTGAGAGAATGAATACAGTGAGAGAGTGAACACAGTGAAAGAGTGAGCACAGTGAGAGAATGAACACAGTGAGAGAGTGAGCCCAGTGAGAGAATGAACACAGTGAGAGAGTGAACTCAGTGAGAGAGTGAGCAAAGTGAGAGTGAGAGCACAGTGAGAGAATGAACACAGTGAGAGAGTGAGCACAGTGAGAGAGTGAGCACAGTGTGAAAATGAACACAGTGAGAGAGTGAACACAGTAAGAGAGTGAACACAGTGAGAGACTGAGCACATTGAGAGAATGAACAAAGTGAGAGAATGAATACAGTGAGAGATTGAGCACAGTGAGAGAGTGAACACAGTAAGAGAGTGAACACAGTGAGAGACTGAGCACATTGAGAGAATGAACAAAGTGAGAGAATGAATACAGTGAGCGAGTGAGCACAGTGAGAGAGTGAACACAGTAAGAGAGTGAACACAGTGAGAACATTAACACTGTGACAGAGTGAGAACAGCGAGTGAATGAAAACAGTGAGAGAGTGAACACAGTGAGAGTGTGAGCACAGTGAGAGACTGAGCACAGTGAGAGAATGAACACAGTGAGAGAGCAAACACTGTGAGAGCGTGAGCACAGTGAGTGAATGAACGCAGCGAGAGAATGAATACAGTCAGAGGGTGAACACAGTGAGAGAATGAAAGCACAGTGAGAGAATGAACACAGTGAGAGAATGAATACAGTGAGTGAGTGAGCACAGTGAGAGAGTGAGCATAGCGAGAGAGTGAGCACAGTGAGAGAACGAACACAGTGAGAGAGTAAGCCCAGTGACAGAATGAACCCAGTGACAGAATGAACACAGTGAGACAGTGAGCACAGTGAGAGAATGAACACAGTGAGAGACTGAACACAGTGAGAGAATGAACACAGTGAGAGAATGAACACAGTGAGAGAGCGAACACAGTGAGAGACTGAACACAGTGAGAGAATGAACACAGTGAGAGACTGAACACAGTGAGAGAATGAACACAGTGAGAGAATGAACATAGTGAGAGAATGAACACAGTGAGAGACTGAACACAGTGAGAGTCTGAACACAGTGAGAGAGTGAACACAGTGAGAGAGTGAACATAGTGAGAGACTGAACACAGTGAGAGACTGAACACAGTGAGAGAATGAACACAGTGAGAGACTGAACACAGTGAGAGAATGAACACAGTGAGAGAATGAACACAGTGAGAGAGTGAACATAGTGAGAGAATGAACACAGTGAGAGACTGAACACAGTGAGAGAATGAACACAGTGAGAGAATGAACACAGTGAGAGAGTGAACATAGTGAGAGAATGAACACAGTGAGAGACTGAACACAGTGAGTGAATGAACACAGTGAGGGAATGAACACAGTGAGACAGTGAACATAGTGAGAGAATGAACACAGTGACAGAATGAATGCAGTGAGAGAATGAATACAGTGAGAGAGTGAGCACAGTGAGAGACTGAACACAGTGAGAGAATGAACACAGTGAGAGACTGAACACAGTGAGAGAGTGAACACAGTGAGAGACTGAACACAGTGAGAGAATGAACACAGTGAGAGACTGAACACAGTGAGAGAATGAACACAGTGAGAGAATGAATACAGTGAGAGAGTGAGCACAGTGAGAGACTGAACACAGTGAGAGAATGAACACAGTGAGAGAATGAGCACAATGAGAGAATGAACACAGTGAGAGAGTGAACACAGTGAGAGACTGAACACAGTGAGAGAACGAACACAGTGAGAGAATGAACACAGTGAGAGACTGAACACAGTGAGAGAATGAACACAGTGAGAGAATGAACACAGTGAGAGAGTGAACATAGTGAGAGAATGAACACAGTGAGAGACTGAACACAGTGAGAGAATGAACACAGTGAGAGAATGAATACAGTGACAGAGTGAATAAAGTGAGAGAGTGAAGACAGTGAGAGACTGAACACAGTGAGATAGTGAGCACAGTGAGAGAATCAACACAGTGAAGAGAATGAACACAGTGACAGAATGAACACAGTGAGAGAGTGAGCACAGTGAGAGAATGAACACAGTGAGAGAATGAACACAGTGACAGAATGAATGCAGTGAGAGAATGAATAAAGTGAGAAAGTGAGCACAGTGAGAGAATGAACACAGTGAGAGAGTGAACATAGTGAGAGAATGAATACAGTGATAGAGTGAATACAGTGAGAGAGTGAACACAGTGAGAGAATGAACACAGTGAGATAGTGAGCACAGTGAGAGAATCAACACAGTGAGAGAATGAACACAGTGACAGACGGAATACAGTGAGAGAGTGAGCACAGTGAGAGAATGAACACAGTGAGAGGGTGAGCACAGTGAGAGATTGAACACAGTGAGAGAATGAATGCAGTGAGAGAGTGAGCACAGTGAGAGAATGAACACAGTGAAAGAGTGAGCGCTGTGAGAGAATGAACACAGTGAGAGAATGAATACAGTGAGAGAGTGAGCACAGTGAGAGAATGAACACAGTGAGAGAATGAACACAGTGAAAGAGTGAGTGCTGTGAGAGAATGAAAACAGTGAGAGAGTGAACACATTGAGAGAGTGAGCACAGTGAGAGAATGAACACAGTGAGAGAGTGAGCCCAGTGAGAGACTGAACCCAGTGAGAGAATGAACACAGTGAGAGACTGAGCACAGTGAGAGAATGAACAAAGTGAGAGAATGAATACAGTGAGAGATTGACCACTTTGAGAGAGTGAACACAGTAAGAGAATGAACACAGTGAGAGAGTGAACATAGTGAGAGACTGAACACAGTGAGAGAATGAACACAGTGAGAGACTGAACACAGTGAGAGACTGAGCACAGTGAGAGAATGAACAAAGTGAGAGAATGAATACAGTGAGAGAGTGAGCACAGTGAGAGAGTGAACACAGTAAGAGAGTGAACACAGTGAGAAAATTAACACTGTGAGAGAGTGAGAACAGCGAGTGAATGAAAACAGTGAGAGAGTGAACACAGTGCGAGTGTGAGCACAATGAGAGACTGAGCACAGTGAGAGAATGAACACAGTGAGAGAATGAACACAGTGAGAAACTGAACACAGTGAGAGAAGGAACAAAGTGAGAGAATGAACACAGTGAGAGAGCGAACACAGTGAGAGACTTAACACAGTGAGAGAATGAACACAGTGAGAGACTGAACACAGTGAGAGAATGAACACAGTGAGAGAGTGAACATAGTGAGAGACTGAACACAGTGAGAGAATGAACACAGTGAGAGACTGAACGCAGTGAGAGACTGAACACAGTGAAAGACTGAACACAGTGAGAGAATGAACACAGTGAGAGAGTGAACATAGTGAGAGAATGAACACAGTGAGAGACTGAACACAGTGAGAGAATGAACACAGTGAGAGAATGAACACAGTGAGAGAGTGAACATAGTGAGAGAATGAACACAGTGAGAGACTGAACACAGTGAGAGAATGAACACAGTGAGAGAATGAACACAGTGAGAGAGTGAACATAGTGAGAGAATGAACACAGTGAGAGACTGAACACAGTGAGAGAATGAACACAGTGAGAGAGTGAACATAGTGAGAGAATGAACACAGTGAGAGAATGAACACAGTGAGAGAATGAACACAGTGACAGAATGAATGCAGTGAGAGAATGAATACAGTGTTTGAGTGAGCACAGTGAGAGAGTGAGCATAGTGAGAGAGTGAGCACAGTGAGAGAACGAACACAGTGAGAGAGTAAGCCCAGTGACAGAATGAACCCAGTGACAGAATGAATGCAGTGAGAGAATGAATACTGTGAGAGAGTGAGCACAGTGAGAGACTGAACACAGTGAGAGAATGAACACAGTGAGAGAATGAACACAGTGAGAGACTGAACAGAGTGAGAGAGTGAACACAGTGAGAGACTGAACACAGTGAGAGAATGAACACAGTGAGAGAATGAACACAGTGAGAGAATGAATACAGTGACAGAGTGAGCACAGTGACAGACTGAACACAGTGAGAGAATGAACACAGTGAGAGAATGAGCACAGTGAGAGAATGAATACAGTGAGAGACTGAACACAGTGAGAGAATGAACACAGTGAGAGAATGAACACAGTGAGAGACTGAACACAGTGAGAGAATGAACACAGTGAGAGAATGAACACAGTGAGAGAGTGAACATAGTGAGAGAATGAACACAGTGAGAGACTGAACACAGTGAGAGAATGAACACAGTGAGAGAATGAACACAGTGAGAGAGTGAGCACAGTGAGAGAATGAACACAGTGAGAGAATGAATGCAGTGAGAGAGTGAGCACAGTGAGAGAATGAACACAGTGAGAGAATGAACACAGTGAAAGAGTGAGCGCTGTGAGAGAATGAACACAGTGAGAGAATGAATACAGTGAGAGAGTGAGCACAGTGACAGAATGAACACAGTGAGAGAATGAACACAGTGAAAGAGTAAGCGCTGTGAGAGAATGAAAACAGTGAGTGAGTGAACACATTGAGAGAGTGAGCACAGTGAGAGAATGAACACAGTGAGAGAGTGAGCCCAGTGAGAGACTGAACCCAGTGAGAGAATGAACACAGTGAAAGAGTGAGCGCTGTGAGAGAATGAACACAGTGAGAGACTGAGCACAGTGAGAGAATGAACAAAGTGAGAGAATGAATACAGTGAGAGATTGAGCACAGTGAGAGAGTGAACACAGTAAGAGAGTGAACACAGTGAGAGACTGAGCACATTGAGAGAATGAACAAAGTGAGAGAATGAATACAGTGAGAGATTGAGCACAGTGAGAGAATGAACACAGTGAGAGAATGAATACAGTGAGAGAGTGAGCACCGTGAGAGAATGAACACAGTGAGAGAATGAACACAGTGAAAGAGTGAGCGCTGTGAGAGAATGAAAACAGTGAGAGAGTGAACACATTGAGAGAGTGAGCACAGTGAGAGAATGAACACAGTGAGAGAGTGTGCCCAGTGAGAGTATGAACCCAGTGAGAGAATGAACACAGTGAAAGAGTGAGCGCTGTGAGAGAATGAACACAGTGAGAGAGTGAGCAAAGTGAGAGATTGAGCACAGTGCGAGAATGAACACAGTGACAGAGTGAGCACAGTGAGAGAGTGAGCACAGTGAGATAATGAAGACAGTGAGAGAGTGAACACAGTGAGAGTGTGAACACAGGGAGAGACTGAGCACAGTGAGAGAATGAACACAGTGAGTGAATGAATACAGTGGAAGAGGGAGCACAGTGAGAGAGTGAGCACAGTGAGAGATTGAACACAGTGAGAGAATGAATGCAGTGAGAGAGTGAGCACAGTGAGAAAATGAACACAGTGAGAGAATGAACACAGTGAAAGAGTGAGCGCTGTGAGAGAATGAACACAGTGAGAGAATGAATACAGTGAGAGAGTGAGCACAGTGAGAGAATGAACACAGTGAGAGAATGAACACAGTGAAAGAGTGAGCGCTGTGAGAGAATGAAAACAGTGAGAGAGTGAACACATTGAGAGAGTGAGCACAGTGACACAATGAACACAGTGAGAGAGTGAGCCCAGTGAGAGACTGAACCCAGTGAGAGAATGAACACAGTGAAAGAGTGAGCGCTGTGAGAGAATGAACACAGTGAGAGACTGATCACAGTGAGAGAATGAACAAAGTGAGATAATGAATACAGTGAGAGATTGAGCACAGTGAGAGAGTCAACACAGTAAGAGAGTGAACACAGTGAGAGACTGAGCACATTGAGAGAATGAACAAAGTGAGAGAATGAATACAGTGAGAGATTGAGCACAGTGAGAGAGTGAACACAGTAAGAGAATGAACACAGTGAGAGAGTGAACATAGTGAGAGACTGAACAGAGTGAGAGAATGAACACAGTGAGAGACTGAACACAGTGAGAGACTGAACATAGTGAGAGACTGAGCACAGTGAGAGAATGAACAAAGTGAGAGAATGAATACAGTGAGAGAGTGAGCACAGTGAGAGAGTGAACACAGTAAGAGAGTGAACACAGTGAGAAAATTAACACTGTGAGAGAGTGAGAACAGCGAGTGAATGAAAACAGTGAGAGAGTGAACACAGTGAGAGTGTGAGCACAGTGAGAGACTGAGCACAGTGAGAGAATGAACACAGTGAGAGAGCAAACACAGTGAGAGCGTGAGCACAGTGAGTGAATGAACGCAGCGAGAGAATGAATGCAGTGAGAGAGTGAGCACAGTGAGAGAATGAACACAGTGAGAGAATGAACACACTGAAAGAGTGAGCGCTGTGAGAGAATGAACACAGTGAGAGAATGAATACAGTGAGAGAGTGAGCACAGTGAGAGAATGAACACAGTGAGAGAATGAACACAGTGAAAGAGTGAGCGCTGTGAGAGACTGAAAACAGTGAGAGAGTGAACACATTGAGAGAGTGAGCACAGTGAGAGAATGAACACAGTGAGAGAGTGAGCCCAGTGAGAGACTGAACCCAGTGAGAGAATGAACACAGTGAAAGAGTGAGCGCTGTGAGAGAATGAACACAGTGAGAGACTGAGCACAGTGAGAGAATGAACAAAGTGAGAGAATGAATACAGTGAGAGATTGAGCACAGTGAGAGAGTGAACACAGTAAGAGAGTGAACACAGTGAGAGACTGAGCACATTGAGAGAATGAACAAAGTGAGAGAATGAATACAGTGAGAGATTGAGCACAGTGAGAGAGTGAACACAGTAAGAGAATGAACACAGTGAGAGAGTGAACATAGTGAGAGACTGAACACAGTGAGAGAATGAACACAGTGAGAGACTGAACACAGTGAGAGACTGAACATAGTGAGAAACTGAGCACAGTGAGAGAATGAACAAAGTGAGAGAATGAATACAGTGAGAGAGTGAGCACAGTGAGAGAGTGAACACAGTAAGAGAGTGAACACCGTGAGAAAATTAACACTGTGAGAGAGTGAGAACAGCGAGTGAATGAAAACAGTGAGAGAGTGAACACAGTGAGAGTGTGAGCACAGTGAGAGACTGAGCACAGTGAGAGAATGAACACAGTGAGAGAGCAAACACAGTGAGAGCGTGAGCACAGTGAGTGAATGAACGCAGCGAGAGAATGAATACAGTCAGAGGGTGAACACAGTGAGAGAATGAAAGCACAGTGAGAGAATGAACACAGTGAGAGAATGAATACAGTGAGTGAGTGAGCACAGTGAGAGAGTGAGCATAGTGAGAGAGTGAGCACAGTGAGAGAACGAACACAGTGAGAGAGTAAGCCCAGTGACAGAATGAACCCAGTGACAGAATGAACACAGTGAGACAGTGCGCACAGTGAGAGAATGAACACAGTGAGAGAATGAACACAGTGAGAGACTGAACACAGTGAGAGAATGAACACAGTGAGAGAATGAACACAGTGAGAGAGCGAACACAGTGAGAGACTGAACACAGTGAGAGACTGAACACAGTGAGAGAATGAACACAGTGAGAGAGTGAACATAGTGAGAGACTGAACACAGTGAGAGAATGAACACAGTGAGAGACTGAACGCAGTGAGAGACTGAACACAGTGAGAGACTGAACACAGTGAGAGAATGAACACAGTGAGAGAGTGAACATAGTGAGAGAATGAAAACAGTGAGAGACTGAACACAGTGAGAGAATGAACACAGTGAGAGAATGAACACAGTGAGAGAGTGAACATAGTGAGAGAATGAACACAGTGAGAGACTGAACACAGTGAGAGAATGAACACAGTGAGAGAATGAACACAGTGAGAGAGTGAACATAGTGAGAGAATGAACACAGTGAGAGACTGAACACAGTGAGAGAATGAACACAGTGAGAGAATGAACACAGTGAGAAGTGAACATAGTGAGAGAATGAACACAGTGAGAGACTGAACACAGTGAGAGAATGAACACAGTGAGAGAATGAACACAGTGAGAGAGTGAACATAGTGAGAGAATGAACACAGTGAGAGACTGAACACAGTGAGTGAATGAACACAGTGAGGGAATGAACACAGTGAGACAGTGAACATAGTGAGAGAATGAACACAGTGACAGAATGAATGCAGTGAGAGAATGAATACAGTGAGAGAGTGAGCACAGTGAGAGACTGAACACAGTGAGAGAATGAACACAGTGAGAGAATGAACACAGTGAGAGACTGAACACAGTGAGAGAGTGAACACAGTGAGAGACTGAACACAGTGAGAGAATGAACACAGTGAGAGACTGAACACAGTGAGAGAATGAACACAGTGAGAGAATGAATACAGTGAGAGAGTGAGCACAGTGAGAGACTGAACACAGTGAGAGAATGAACACAGTGAGAGAATGAGCACAATGAGAGAATGAACACAGTGAGAGAGTGAACACAGTGAGAGACTGAACACAGTGAGAGAACGAACACAGTGAGAGAATGAACACAGTGAGAGACTGAACACAGTGAGAGAATGAACAAAGTGAGAGAATGAACACAGTGAGAGAGTGAACATAGTGAGAGAATGAACACAGTGAGAGACTGAACACAGTGAGAGAATGAACACAGTGAGAGCGTGAGCACAGTGAGTGAATGAACGCAGCGAGAGAATGAATACAGTCAGAGGGTGAACACAGTGAGAGAATGAAAGCACAGTGAGAGAATGAACACAGTGAGAGAATGAATACAGTGAGTGAGTGAGCACAGTGAGAGAGTGAGCATAGTGAGAGAGTGAGCACAGTGAGAGAACGAACACAGTGAGAGAGTAAGCCCTGTGACAGAATGAACCCAGTGACAGAATGAACACAGTGAGACAGTGAGCACAGTGAGAGAATGAACACAGTGAGAGACTGAACACAGTGAGAGAATGAACACAGTGAGAGACTGAACACAGTGAGAGAGTGAACACAGTGAGAGAGTGAACATAGTGAGAGACTGAACACAGTGAGAGACTGAACACAGTGAGAGAATGAACACAGTGAGAGACTGAACACAGTGAGAGAATGAACACAGTGAGAGACTGAACACAGTGAGAGAGTGAACACAGTGAGAGAGTGAACATAGTGAGAGACTGAACACAGTGAGAGACTGAACACAGTGAGAGAATGAACACAGTGAGAGACTGAACACAGTGAGAGAATGAACACAGTGAGAGAATGAACACAGTGAGAGAGTGAACATAGTGAGAGAATGAACACAGTGAGAGACTGAACTTAGTGAGAGAATGAACACAGTGAGAGAATGAACACAGTGAGAGAGTGAACATAGTGAGAGAATGAACACAGTGAGAGACTGAACACAGTGAGTGAATGAACACAGTGAGGGAATGAACACAGTGAGACAGTGAACATAGTGAGAGAATGAACACAGTGAGAGAATGAACACAGTGGGAGAATGAACACAGTGACAGAATGAATGCAGTGAGAGAATGAATACAGTGAGAGAGTGAGCACAGTGAGAGACTGAACACAGTGAGAGAATGAACACAGTGAGAGAATGAACACAGTGAGAGACTGAACACAGTGAGAGAGTGAACACAGTGAGAGACTGAACACAGTGAGAGAATGAACACAGTGAGAGACTGAACACAGTGAGAGAATGAACACAGTGAGAGAATGAATACAGTGAGAGAGTGAGCACAGTGAGAGACTGAACACAGTGAGAGAATGAACACAGTGAGAGAATGAGCACAATGAGAGAATGAACACAGTGAGAGAGTGAACACAGTGAGAGACTGAACACAGTGAGAGAACGAACACAGTGAGAGAGTGAACATAGTGAGAGAATGAACACAGTGAGAGACTGAACACAGTGAGAGAATGAACACAGTGAGAGAATGAATACAGTGACAGAGTGAATAAAGTGAGAGAGTGAAGACAGTGAGAGGCTGAACACAGTGAGATAGTGAGCACAGTGAGAGAATCAACACAGTGAGAGAATGAACACAGTGACAGAATGAACACAGTGAGAGAGTGAGCACAGTGAGAGAATGAACACAGTGAGAGAATGAACACAGTGACAGAATGAATGCAGTGAGAGAATGAATAAAGTGAGAAAGTGAGCACAGTGAGAGAATGAACACAGTGAGAGAGTGAACATAGTGAGAGAATGAATACAGTGATAGAGTGAATACAGTGAGAGAGTGAACACAGTGAGAGAATGAACACAGTGAGATAGTGAGCACAGTGAGAGAATGAACGCAGCGAGAGAATGAATGCAGTGAGAGAGTGAGCACAGTGAGAGAATGAACACAGTGAGAGAATGAACACACTGAAAGAGTGAGCGCTGTGAGAGAATGAACACAGTGAGAGAATGAATACAGTGAGAGAGTGAGCACAGTGAGAGAATGAACACAGTGAGAGAATGAACACAGTGAAAGAGTGAGCGCTGTGAGAGACTGAAAACAGTGAGAGAGTGAACACATTGAGAGAGTGAGCACAGTGAGAGAATGAACACAGTGAGAGAGTGAGCCCAGTGAGAGACTGAACCCAGTGAGAGAATGAACACAGTGAAAGAGTGAGCGCTGTGAGAGAATGAACACAGTGAGAGACTGAGCACAGTGAGAGAATGAACAAAGTGAGAGAATGAATACAGTGAGAGATTGAGCACAGTGAGAGAGTGAACACAGTAAGAGAGTGAACACAGTGAGAGACTGAGCACATTGAGAGAATGAACAAAGTGAGAGAATGAATACAGTGAGAGATTGAGCACAGTGAGAGAGTGAACACAGTAAGAGAATGAACACAGTGAGAGAGTGAACATAGTGAGAGACTGAACACAGTGAGAGAATGAACACAGTGAGAGACTGAACACAGTGAGAGACTGAACATAGTGAGAGACTGAGCACAGTGAGAGAATGAACAAAGTGAGAGAATGAATACAGTGAGAGAGTGAGCACAGTGAGAGAGTGAACACAGTAAGAGAGTGAACACCGTGAGAAAATTAACACTGTGAGAGAGTGAGAACAGCGAGTGAATGAAAACAGTGAGAGAGTGAACACAGTGAGAGTGTGAGCACAGTGAGAGACTGAGCACAGTGAGAGAATGAACACAGTGAGAGAGCAAACACAGTGAGAGCGTGAGCACAGTGAGTGAATGAACGCAGCGAGAGAATGAATACAGTCAGAGGGTGAACACAGTGAGAGAATGAAAGCACAGTGAGAGAATGAACACAGTGAGAGAATGAATACAGTGAGTGAGTGAGCACAGTGAGAGAGTGAGCATAGTGAGAGAGTGAGCACAGTGAGAGAACGAACACAGTGAGAGAGTAAGCCCAGTGACAGAATGAACCCAGTGACAGAATGAACACAGTGAGACAGTGCGCACAGTGAGAGAATGAACACAGTGAGAGAATGAACACAGTGAGAGACTGAACACAGTGAGAGAATGAACACAGTGAGAGAATGAACACAGTGAGAGAGCGAACACAGTGAGAGACTGAACACAGTGAGAGACTGAACACAGTGAGAGAATGAACACAGTGAGAGAGTGAACATAGTGAGAGACTGAACACAGTGAGAGAATGAACACAGTGAGAGACTGAACGCAGTGAGAGACTGAACACAGTGAGAGACTGAACACAGTGAGAGAATGAACACAGTGAGAGAGTGAACATAGTGAGAGAATGAAAACAGTGAGAGACTGAACACAGTGAGAGAATGAACACAGTGAGAGAATGAACACAGTGAGAGAGTGAACATAGTGAGAGAATGAACACAGTGAGAGACTGAACACAGTGAGAGAATGAACACAGTGAGAGAATGAACACAGTGAGAGAGTGAACATAGTGAGAGAATGAACACAGTGAGAGACTGAACACAGTGAGAGAATGAACACAGTGAGAGAATGAACACAGTGAGAAGTGAACATAGTGAGAGAATGAACACAGTGAGAGACTGAACACAGTGAGAGAATGAACACAGTGAGAGAATGAACACAGTGAGAGAGTGAACATAGTGAGAGAATGAACACAGTGAGAGACTGAACACAGTGAGTGAATGAACACAGTGAGGGAATGAACACAGTGAGACAGTGAACATAGTGAGAGAATGAACACAGTGACAGAATGAATGCAGTGAGAGAATGAATACAGTGAGAGAGTGAGCACAGTGAGAGACTGAACACAGTGAGAGAATGAACACAGTGAGAGAATGAACACAGTGAGAGACTGAACACAGTGAGAGAGTGAACACAGTGAGAGACTGAACACAGTGAGAGAATGAACACAGTGAGAGACTGAACACAGTGAGAGAATGAACACAGTGAGAGAATGAATACAGTGAGAGAGTGAGCACAGTGAGAGACTGAACACAGTGAGAGAATGAACACAGTGAGAGAATGAGCACAATGAGAGAATGAACACAGTGAGAGAGTGAACACAGTGAGAGACTGAACACAGTGAGAGAACGAACACAGTGAGAGAATGAACACAGTGAGAGACTGAACACAGTGAGAGAATGAACAAAGTGAGAGAATGAACACAGTGAGAGAGTGAACATAGTGAGAGAATGAACACAGTGAGAGACTGAACACAGTGAGAGAATGAACACAGTGAGAGCGTGAGCACAGTGAGTGAATGAACGCAGCGAGAGAATGAATACAGTCAGAGGGTGAACACAGTGAGAGAATGAAAGCACAGTGAGAGAATGAACACAGTGAGAGAATGAATACAGTGAGTGAGTGAGCACAGTGAGAGAGTGAGCATAGTGAGAGAGTGAGCACAGTGAGAGAACGAACACAGTGAGAGAGTAAGCCCTGTGACAGAATGAACCCAGTGACAGAATGAACACAGTGAGACAGTGAGCACAGTGAGAGAATGAACACAGTGAGAGACTGAACACAGTGAGAGAATGAACACAGTGAGAGACTGAACACAGTGAGAGAGTGAACACAGTGAGAGAGTGAACATAGTGAGAGACTGAACACAGTGAGAGACTGAACACAGTGAGAGAATGAACACAGTGAGAGACTGAACACAGTGAGAGAATGAACACAGTGAGAGACTGAACACAGTGAGAGAGTGAACACAGTGAGAGAGTGAACATAGTGAGAGACTGAACACAGTGAGAGACTGAACACAGTGAGAGAATGAACACAGTGAGAGACTGAACACAGTGAGAGAATGAACACAGTGAGAGAATGAACACAGTGAGAGAGTGAACATAGTGAGAGAATGAACACAGTGAGAGACTGAACTTAGTGAGAGAATGAACACAGTGAGAGAATGAACACAGTGAGAGAGTGAACATAGTGAGAGAATGAACACAGTGAGAGACTGAACACAGTGAGTGAATGAACACAGTGAGGGAATGAACACAGTGAGACAGTGAACATAGTGAGAGAATGAACACAGTGAGAGAATGAACACAGTGGGAGAATGAACACAGTGACAGAATGAATGCAGTGAGAGAATGAATACAGTGAGAGAGTGAGCACAGTGAGAGACTGAACACAGTGAGAGAATGAACACAGTGAGAGAATGAACACAGTGAGAGACTGAACACAGTGAGAGAGTGAACACAGTGAGAGACTGAACACAGTGAGAGAATGAACACAGTGAGAGACTGAACACAGTGAGAGAATGAACACAGTGAGAGAATGAATACAGTGAGAGAGTGAGCACAGTGAGAGACTGAACACAGTGAGAGAATGAACACAGTGAGAGAATGAGCACAATGAGAGAATGAACACAGTGAGAGAGTGAACACAGTGAGAGACTGAACACAGTGAGAGAACGAACACAGTGAGAGAGTGAACATAGTGAGAGAATGAACACAGTGAGAGACTGAACACAGTGAGAGAATGAACACAGTGAGAGAATGAATACAGTGACAGAGTGAATAAAGTGAGAGAGTGAAGACAGTGAGAGACTGAACACAGTGAGATAGTGAGCACAGTGAGAGAATCAACACAGTGAGAGAATGAACACAGTGACAGAATGAACACAGTGAGAGAGTGAGCACAGTGAGAGAATGAACACAGTGAGAGAATGAACACAGTGACAGAATGAATGCAGTGAGAGAATGAATAAAGTGAGAAAGTGAGCACAGTGAGAGAATGAACACAGTGAGAGAGTGAACATAGTGAGAGAATGAATACAGTGATAGAGTGAATACAGTGAGAGAGTGAACACAGTGAGAGAATGAACACAGTGAGATAGTGAGCACAGTGAGAGAATCAACACAGTGAGAGAATGAACACAGTGACAGACGGAATACAGTGAGAGAGTGAGCACAGTGAGAGAATGAACACAGTGAGAGAGTGAGCACAGTGAGAGATTGAACACAGTGAGAGAATGAATGCAGTGAGAGAGTGAGCACAGTGAGAGAATGAACACAGTGAAGGAGTGAGCGCTGTGAGAGAATGAACACAGTGAGAGAATGAATACAGTGAGAGAGTGAGCACAGTGAGAGAATGAACACAGTGAGAGAATGAACACAGTGAAAGAGTGAGTGCTGTGAGAGAATGAAAACAGTGAGAGAGTGAACACATTGAGAGAGTGAGCACAGTGAGAGAATGAACACAGTGAGAGAGTGAGCCCAGTGAGAGACTGAACCCAGTGAGAGAATGAACACAGTGAAAGAGTGAGCGCTGTGAGAGAATGAACACAGTGAGAGACTGAGCACAGTGAGAGAATGAACAAAGTGAGAGAATGAATACAGTGAGAGATTGACCACTTTGAGAGAGTGAACACAGTAAGAGAATGAACACAGTGAGAGAGTAAACATAGTGAGAGACTGAACACAGTGAGAGAATGAACACAGTGAGAGACTGAACACAGTGAGAGACTGAGCACAGTGAGAGAATGAACAAAGTGAGAGAATGAATACAGTGAGAGAGTGAGCACAGTGAGAGAGTGAACACAGTAAGAGAGTGAACACAGTGAGAAAATTAACACTGTGAGAGAGTGAGAACAGCGAGTGAATGAAAACAGTGAGAGAGTGAACACAGTGTGATTGTGAGCACAATGAGAGACTGAGCACAGTGAGAGAATGAACACAGTGAGAGAGCAAACACAGTGAGAGCGTGAGCACAGTGAGTGAATGAACGCAGCGAGAGAATGAATACAGTCAGAGGGTGAACACAGTGAGAGAATGAAAGCACAGTGAGAGAATGAACACAGTGAGAGAATGAATACAGTGAGTGAGTGAGCACAGTGAGAGAGTGAGCATAGTGAGAGAGTGAGCACAGTGAGAGAACGAACACAGTGAGAGAGTAAGCCCTGTGACAGAATGAACCCAGTGACAGAATGAACACAGTGAGACAGTGAGCACAGTGAGAGAATGAACACAGTGAGAGACTGAACACAGTGAGAGAATGAACACAGTGAGAGACTGAACACAGTGAGAGACTGAACATAGTGAGAGACTGAGCACAGTGAGAGAATGAACAAAGTGAGAGAATGAATACAGTGAGAGAGTGAGCACAGTGAGAGAGTGAACACAGTAAGAGAGTGAACACAGTGAGAAAATTAACACTGTGAGAGAGTGATAACAGCGAGTGAATGAAAACAGTGAGAGAGTGAACACAGTGCGAGTGTGAGCACAATGAGAGACTGAGCACAGTGAGAGAATGAACACAGTGAGAGAGCAAACACAGTGAGAGCGTGAGCACAGTGAGTGAATGAACGCAGCGAGAGAATGAATACAGTCAGAGGGTGAAAACAGTGAGAGAATGAAAGCACAGTGAGAGAATGAACACAGTGAGAGAATGAATACAGTGAGTGAGTGAGCACAGTGAGAGAGTGAGCATAGTGAGAGAGTGAGCACAGTGAGAGAACGAACACAGTGAGAGAGTAAGCCCTGTGACAGAATGAACCCAGTGACAGAATGAACACAGTGAGACAGTGAGCACAGTGAGAGAATGAACACAGTGAGAGAATGAACACAGTGAGAGACTGAACACAGTGAGAGAATGAACACAGTGAGAGACTGAACACAGTGAGAGAATGAACACAGTGAGAGAGTGAACACAGTGAGAGAATGAACACAGTGAGAGAGTGAACATAGTGAGAGAATGAACACAGTGAGAGACTGAACACAGTGAGAGAATGAACACAGTGAGAGAGTGAACATAGTGAGAGAATGAACACAGTGAGAGAATGAACACAGTGAGAGAATGAACACAGTGACAGAATGAATGCAGTGAGAGAATGAACACAGTGAGAGAATGAACACAGTGAGAGACTGAACGCAGTGAGAGACTGAACGCAGTGAGAGACTGAACACAGTGAGAGAATGAACACAGTGAGAGAGTGAACATAGTGAGAGAATGAACACAGTGAGAGACTGAACACAGTGAGAGAATGAAAACAGTGAGAGAGTGAACATAGTGAGAGAATGAACACAGTGAGAGAATGAACACAGTGAGAGAATGAACACAGTGACAGAATGAATGCAGTGAGAGAATGAATACAGTGAGAGAGTGAGCACAGTGAGAGACTGAACACAGTGAGAGAATGAACACAGTGAGAGAATGAACACAGTGAGAGACTGAACACAGTGAGAGAGTGAACACAGTGAGAGACTGAACACAGTGAGAGAATGAACACAGTGAGAGAATGAACACAGTGAGAGACTGAACACAGTGACAGAATGAATACAGTGAGAGAGTGAGCACAGTGAGAGACTGAACACAGTGAGAGAATGAACACAGTGAGAGAATGAGCACAGTGAGAGAATGAACACAGTGAGAGAGTGAGCACAGTGAGAGATTGAACACAGTGAGAGAATGAATGCAGTGAGAGAGTGAGCACAGTGAGAGAATGAACACAGTGAGAGAATGAACACAGTGAAAGAGTGAACGCTTTGAGAGAATGAACACAGTGAGAGAATGAATACAGTGAGAGATTGAGCACAGTGAGAGAATGAACACAGTGAGAGAATGAACACAGTGAAAGAGTGAGCGCTGTGAGAGAATGAAAACAGTGAGAGAGTGAACACATTGAGAGAGTGAGCACATTGAGAGAATGAATACAGTGAGAGAGTGAGCCCAGTGAGAGACTGAACCCAGTGAGAGAATGAACACAGTGAAAGAGTGAGCGCTGTGAGAGAATGAACACAGTGAGAGACTGAGCACAGTGAGAGAATGAACAAAGTGAGAGAATGAATACAGTGAGAGATTGAGCACAGTGAGAGAGTGAACACAGTAAGAGAGAGAACACAGTGAGAGACTGAGCACATTGAGAGAATGAACAAAGTGAGAGAATGAATACAGTGAGAGATTGAGCACAGTGAGAGAGTGAACACAGTAAGAGAATGAACACAGTGAGAGAGTGAACATAGTGAGAGACTGAACACAGTGAGAGAATGAACACAGTGAGAGACTGAACACAGTGAGAGACTGAACATAGTGAGAGACTGAGCACAGTGAGAGAATGAACAAAGTGAGAGAATGAATACAGTGAGAGAGTGAGCAACGTGAGAGAGTGAACACAGTAAGTGAGTGAACACAGTGAGAAAATTAACACTGTGAGAGAGTGAGAACAGCGAGTGAATGAAAACAGTGAGAGAGTGAACACAGTGAGAGTGTGAGTACAGTGAGAGACTGAGCACAGTGAGAGAATGAACACAGTGAGAGAGCAAACACAGTGAGAGCGTGAGCACAGTGAGTGAATGAACGCAGCGAGAGAATGAATACAGTCAGAGGGTGAACACAGTGAGAGAATGAAAGCACAGTGAGAGAATGAACACAGTGAGAGAATGAATACAGTGAGTGAGTGAGCACAGTGAGAGAGTGAGCATAGTGAGAGAGTGAGCACAGTGAGAGAACGAACACAGTGAGAGAGTAAGCCCAGTGACAGAATGAACCCAGTGATAGAATGAACACAGTGAGACAGTGAGCACAGTGAGAGAATGAACACAGTGAGAGAATGAACACAGTGAGAAACTGAACACAGTGAGAGAATGAACAAAGTGAGAGAATGAACACAGTGAGAGAGCGAACACAGTGAGAGACTTAACACAGTGAGAGAATGAACACAGTGAGAGACTGAACACAGTGAGAGAATGAACACAGTGAGAGAGTGAACATAGTGAGAGACTGAACACAGTGAGAGAATGAACACAGTGAGAGACTGAACGCAGTGAGAGACTGAACACAGTGAAAGACTGAACACAGTGAGAGAATGAACACAGTGAGAGAGTGAACATAGTGAGAGAATGAACACAGTGAGAGACTGAACACAGTGAGAGAATGAACACAGTGAGAGAATGAACACAGTGAGAGAGTGAACATAGTGAGAGAATGAACACAGTGAGAGACTGAACACAGTGAGAGAATGAACACAGTGAGAGAATGAACACAGTGAGAGAGTGAACATAGTGAGAGAATGAACACAGTGAGAGACTGAACACAGTGAGAGAATGAACACAGTGAGAGAGTGAACATAGTGAGAGAATGAACACAGTGAGAGAATGAACACAGTGAGAGAATGAACACAGTGACAGAATGAATGCAGTGAGAGAATGAATACAGTGTTTGAGTGAGCACAGTGAGAGAGTGAGCATAGTGAGAGAGTGAGCACAGTGAGAGAACGAACACAGTGAGAGAGTAAGCCCAGTGACAGAATGAACCCAGTGACAGAATGAATGCAGTGAGAGAATGAATACTGTGAGAGAGTGAGCACAGTGAGAGACTGAACACAGTGAGAGAATGAACACAGTGAGAGAATGAACACAGTGAGAGACTGAACAGAGTGAGAGAGTGAACACAGTGAGAGACTGAACACAGTGAGAGAATGAACACAGTGAGAGAATGAACACAGTGAGAGAATGAATACAGTGACAGAGTGAGCACAGTGACAGACTGAACACAGTGAGAGAATGAACACAGTGAGAGAATGAGCACAGTGAGAGAATGAATACAGTGAGAGACTGAACACAGTGAGCGAATGAACACATTGAGAGAATGAACACAGTGAGAGAATGAACACAGTGAGAGAGTGAACATAGTGAGAGAATGAACACAGTGAGAGACTGAACACAGTGAGAGAATGAACACAGTGAGAGAATGAAGAAAGTGAGAGAATGAATACAGTGAGAGAGTGAGCACAGTGAGAGAGTGAACACAGTAAGAGAGTGAACACAGTGAGAAAATTAACACTGTGAGAGAGTGAGAACAGCGAGTGAATGAAAACAGTGAGAGAGTGAACACAGTGAGAGTGTGAGCACAGTGAGAGACTGAGCACAGTGAGAGAATGAACACAGTGAGAGAGCAAACACAGTGAGAGCGTGAGCACAGTGAGTGAATGAACGCAGCGAGAGAATGAATACAGTCAGAGGGTGAACACAGTGAGAGAATGAAAGCACAGTGAGAGAATGAACACAGTGAGAGAATGAATACAGTGAGAGAGTGAGCACAGTGAGAGAGCGAACACAGTGAGAGAGTAAGCCCAGTGACAGAATGAACCCAGTGACAGAATGAACACAGTGAGACAGTGAGCACAGTGAGAGAATGAACACAGTGAGCGAATGAATACAGTGAGAAACTGAACACAGTGAGAGAATGAACAAAGTGAGAGAATGAACACAGTGAGAGAGCGAACACAGTGAGAGACTTAACACAGTGAGAGAATGAACACAGTGAGAGACTGAACACAGTGAGAGAATGAACACAGTGAGAGAGTGAACATAGTGAGAGACTGAACACAGTGAGAGAATGAACACAGTGAGAGACTGAACGCAGTGAGAGACTGAACACAGTGAAAGACTGAACACAGTGAGAGAATGAACACAGTGAGAGAGTGAACATAGTGAGAGAATGAACAGAGTGAGAGACTGAACACAGTGAGAGAATGAACACAGTGAGAGAATGAACACAGTGAGAGAGTGAACATAGTGAGAGAATGAACACAGTGAGAGACTGAACACAGTGAGAGAATGAACACAGTGAGAGAATGAACACAGTGAGAGAGTGAACATAGTGAGAGAATGAACACAGTGAGAGACTGAACACAGTGAGAGAATGAACACAGTCAGAGAGTGAACATAGTGAGAGAATGAACACAGTGAGAGAATGAACACAGTGAGAGAATGAACACAGTGACAGAATGAATGCAGTGAGAGAATGAATACAGTGTTTGAGTGAGCACAGTGAGAGAGTGAGCATAGTGAGAGAGTGAGCACAGTGAGAGAGTAAGCCCAGTGACAGAATGAACCCAGTGACAGAATGAATGCAGTGAGAGAATGAATACTGTGAGAGAGTGAGCACAGTGAGAGACTGAACACAGTGAGAGAATGAACACAGTGAGAGAATGAACACAGTGAGAGACTGAACAGAGTGAGAGAGTGAACACAGTGAGAGAATGAACACAGTGAGAGAATGAACACAGTGAGAGAATGAACACAGTGAGAGAATGAATACAGTGACAGAGTGAGCACAGTGACAGACTGAACACAGTGAGAGAATGAACACAGTGAGAGAATGAGCACAGTGAGAGAATGAATACAGTGAGAGACTGAACACAGTGAGAGAATGAACACAGTGAGAGAATGAACACAGTGAGAGACTGAACACAGTGAGAGAATGAACACAGTGAGAGAATGAACACAGTGAGAGAGTGAACATAGTGAGAGAATGAACACAGTGAGAGACTGAACACAGTGAGAGAATGAACACAGTGAGAGAATGAACACAGTGAGAGAGTGAGCACAGTGAGAGAATGAACACAGTGAGAGAATGAATGCAGTGAGAGAGTGAGCACAGTGAGAGAATGAACACAGTGAGAGAATGAACACAGTGAAAGAGTGAGCGCTGTGAGAGAATGAACACAGTGAGAGAATGAATACAGTGAGAGAGTGAGCACAGTGACAGAATGAACACAGTGAGAGAATGAACACAGTGAAAGAGTGAGCGCTGTGAGAGAATGAAAACAGTGAGTGAGTGAACACAGTGAAAGAGTGAGCGCTGTGAGAGAATGAACACAGTGAGAGAGTGAGCCCAGTGAGAGACTGAACAAAGTGAGAGAATGAATACAGTGAGAGATTGAGCACAGTGAGAGAGTGAACACAGTAAGAGAGTGAACACAGTGAGAGACTGAGCCCATTGAGAGAATGAACAAAGTGAGAGAATGAATACAGTGAGAGATTGAGCACAGTGAGAGAGTGAACACAGTAAGAGAATGAACACAGTGAGAGAGTGAACATAGTGAGAGACTGAACACAGTGAGAGAATGAACACAGTGAGAGACTGAACACAGTGAGAGACTGAACATAGTGAGAGACTGAGCACAGTGAGAGAATGAACAAAGTGAGAGAATGAATACAGTGAGAGAGTGAGCACAGTGAGAGAGTGAACACAGTAAGAGAGTGAACACAGTGAGAAAATTAACACTGTGAGAGAGTGAGAACAGCGAGTGAATGAAAACAGTGAGAGAGTGAACACAGTGAGAGTGTGAGCACAGTGAGAGACTGAGCACAGTGAGAGAATGAACACAGTGAGAGAGCAAACACAGTGAGAGCGTGAGCACAGTGAGTGAATGAACGCAGCGAGAGAATGAATACAGTCAGAGGGTGAACACAGTGAGAGAATGAAAGCACAGTGAGAGAATGAACACAGTGAGAGAATGAATACAGTGAGTGAGTGAGCACAGTGAGAGAGTGAGCATAGTGAGAGAGTGAGCACAGTGAGAGAACGAACACAGTGAGAGAGTAAGCCCAGTGACAGAATGAACCCAGTGACAGAATGAACACAGTGAGACAGTGAGCACAGTGAGAGAATGAACACAGTGAGAGAATGAACACAGTGAGAAACTGAACACAGTGAGAGAATGAACAAAGTGAGAGAATGAACACAGTGAGAGAGCGAACACAGTGAGAGACTTAACACAGTGAGAGAATGAACACAGTGAGAGACTGAACACAGTGAGAGAATGAACACAGTGAGAGAGTGAACATAGTGAGAGACTGAACACAGTGAGAGAATGAACACAGTGAGAGACTGAACGCAGTGAGAGACTGAACACAGTGAAAGACTGAACACAGTGAGAGAATGAACACAGTGAGAGAGTGAACATAGTGAGAGAATGAACACAGTGAGAGACTGAACACAGTGAGAGAATGAACACAGTGAGAGAATGAACACAGTGAGAGAGTGAACATAGTGAGAGAATGAACACAGTGAGAGACTGAACACAGTGAGAGAATGAACACAGTGAGAGAATGAACACAGTGAGAGAGTGAACATAGTGAGAGAATGAACACAGTGAGAGACTGAACACAGTGAGAGAATGAACACAGTGAGAGAGTGAACATAGTGAGAGAATGAACACAGTGAGAGAATGAACACAGTGAGAGAATGAACACAGTGACAGAATGAATGCAGTGAGAGAATGAATACAGTATTTGAGTGAGCACAGTGAGAGAGTGAGCATAGTGAGAGAGTGAGCACAGTGAGAGAACGAACACAGTGAGAGAGTAAGCCCAGTGACAGAATGAACCCAGTGACAGAATGAATGCAGTGAGAGAATGAATACTGTGAGAGAGTGAGCACAGTGAGAGACTGAACACAGTGAGAGAATGAACACAGTGAGAGAATGAACACAGTGAGAGACTGAACAGAGTGAGAGAGTGAACACAGTGAGAGACTGAACACAGTGAGAGAATGAACACAGTGAGAGAATGAACACAGTGAGAGAATGAATACAGTGACAGAGTGAGCACAGTGACAGACTGAACACAGTGAGAGAATGAACACAGTGAGAGAATGAGCACAGTGAGAGAATGAATACAGTGAGAGACTGAACACAGTGAGAGAATGAACACAGTGAGAGAATGAACACAGTGAGAGACTGAACACAGTGAGAGAATGAACACAGTGAGAGAATGAACACAGTGAGAGAGTGAACATAGTGAGAGAATGAACACAGTGAGAGACTGAACACAGTGAGAGAATGAACACAGTGAGAGAATGAACAAAGTGAGAGAATGAATACAGTGAGAGAGTAAGCACAGTGAGAGAGTGAACACAGTAAGAGAGTGAACACAGTGAGAAAATTAACACTGTGAGAGAGTGAGAACAGCGAGTGAATGAAAACAGTGAGAGAGTGAACACAGTGAGAGTGTGAGCACAGTGAGAGACTGAGCACAGTGAGAGAATGAACACAGTGAGAGAGCAAACACAGTGAGAGCGTGAGCACAGTGAGTGAATGAACGCAGCGAGAGAATGAATACAGTCAGAGGGTGAACACAGTGAGAGAATGAAAGCACAGTGAGAGAATGAACACAGTGAGAGAATGAATACAGTGAGTGAGTGAGCACAGTGAGAGAGTGAGCATAGTGAGAGAGTGAGCACAGTGAGAGAACGAACACAGTGAGAGAGTAAGCCCAGTGACAGAATGAACCCAGTGACAGAATGAACACAGTGAGACAGTGAGCACAGTGAGAGAATGAACACAGTGAGAGAATGAACACAGTGAGAAACTGAACACAGTGAGAGAATGAACAAAGTGAGAGAATGAACACAGTGAGAGAGCGAACACAGTGAGAGACTTAACACAGTGAGAGAATGAACACAGTGAGAGACTGAACACAGTGAGAGAATGAACACAGTGAGAGAGTGAACATAGTGAGAGACTGAACACAGTGAGAGAATGAACACAGTGAGAGACTGAACGCAGTGAGAGACTGAACACAGTGAAAGACTGAACACAGTGAGAGAATGAACACAGTGAGAGAGTGAACATAGTGAGAGAATGAACACAGTGAGAGACTGAACACAGTGAGAGAATGAACACAGTGAGAGAATGAACACAGTGAGAGAGTGAACATAGTGAGAGAATGAACACAGTGAGAGACTGAACACAGTGAGAGAATGAACACAGTGAGAGAATGAACACAGTGAGAGAGTGAACATAGTGAGAGAATGAACACAGTGAGAGACTGAACACAGTGAGAGAATGAACACAGTGAGAGAGTGAACATAGTGAGAGAATGAACACAGTGAGAGAATGAACACAGTGAGAGAATGAACACAGTGACAGAATGAATGCAGTGAGAGAATGAATACAGTGTTTGAGTGAGCACAGTGAGAGAGTGAGCATAGTGAGAGAGTGAGCACAGTGAGAGAACGAACACAGTGAGAGAGTAAGCCCAGTGACAGAATGAACCCAGTGACAGAATGAATGCAGTGAGAGAATGAATACTGTGAGAGAGTGAGCACAGTGAGAGACTGAACACAGTGAGAGAATGAACACAGTGAGAGAATGAACACAGTGAGAGACTGAACAGAGTGAGAGAGTGAACACAGTGAGAGAATGAACACAGTGAGAGAATGAACACAGTGAGAGAATGAATACAGTGACAGAGTGAGCACAGTGACAGACTGAACACAGTGAGAGAATGAACACAGTGAGAGAATGAGCACAGTGAGAGAATGAATACAGTGAGAGACTGAACACAGTGAGAGAATGAACACAGTGAGAGAATGAACACAGTGAGAGACTGAACACAGTGAGAGAATGAACACAGTGAGAGAATGAACACAGTGAGAGAGTGAACATAGTGAGAGAATGAACACAGTGAGAGACTGAACACAGTGAGAGAATGAACACAGTGAGAGAATGAACACAGTGAGAGAGTGAGCACAGTGAGAGAATGAACACAGTGAGAGAATGAATGCAGTGAGAGAGTGAGCACAGTGAGAGAATGAACACAGTGAGAGAATGAACACAGTGAAAGAGTGAGCGCTGTGAGAGAATGAACACAGTGAGAGAATGAATACAGTGAGAGAGTGAGCACAGTGACAGAATGAACACAGTGAGAGAATGAACACAGTGAAAAAGTGAGCGCTGTGAGAGAATGAAAACAGTGAGTGAGTGAACACATTGAGAGAGTGAGCACAGTGAGAGAATGAACACAGTGAGAGAGTGAGCCCAGTGAGAGACTGAACCCAGTGAGAGAATGAACACAGTGAAAGAGTGAGCGCTGTGAGAGAATGAACACAGTGAGAGACTGAGCACAGTGAGAGAATGAACAAAGTGAGAGAATGAATACAGTGAGAGATTGAGCACAGTGAGAGAGTGAACACAGTAAGAGAGTGAACACAGTGAGAGACTGAGCACATTGAGAGAATGAACAAAGTGAGAGAATGAATACAGTGAGAGATTGAGCACAGTGAGAGAGTGAACACAGTAAGAGAATGAACACAGTGAGAGAGTGAACATAGTGAGAGACTGAACACAGTGAGAGAATGAACACAGTGAGAGACTGAACACAGTGAGAGACTGAACATAGTGAGAGACTGAGCACAGTGAGAGAATGAACAAAGTGAGAGAATGAATACAGTGAGAGAGTGAGCACAGTGAGAGAGTGAACACAGTAAGAGAGTGAACACAGTGAGAAAATTAACACTGTGAGAGAGTGAGAACAGCGAGTGAATGAAAACAGTGAGAGAGTGAACACAGTGAGAGTGTGAGCACAGTGAGAGACTGAGCACAGTGAGAGAATGAACACAGTGAGAGAGCAAACACAGTGAGAGCGTGAGCACAGTGAGTGAATGAACGCAGCGAGAAAATGAATACAGTCAGAGGGTGAACACAGTGAGAGAATGAAAGCACAGTGAGAGAATGAACACAGTGAGAGAATGAATACAGTGAGTGAGTGAGCACAGTGAGAGAGTGAGCATAGTGAGAGAGTGAGCACAGTGAGAGAACGAACACAGTGAGAGAGTAAGCCCAGTGACAGAATGAACCCAGTGACAGAATGAACACAGTGAGACAGTGAGCACAGTGAGAGAATGAACACAGTGAGAGAATGAACACAGTGAGAGACTGAACACAGTGAGAGAATGAACACAGTGAGAGAATGAACACAGTGAGAGAGCGAACACAGTGAGAGACTGAACACAGTGAGAGAATGAACAAAGTGAGAGACTGAACACAGTGAGAGACTGAACACAGTGAGAGAATGAACACAGTGAGAGAGTGAACATAGTGAGAGACTGAACACAGTGAGAGAATGAACACAGTGAGAGACTGAACGCAGTGAGAGACTGAACACAATGAGAGACTGAACACAGTGAGAGAATGAACACAGTGAGAGAGTGAACATAGTGAGAGAATGAACACAGTGAGAGACTGAACACAGTGAGAGAATGAACACAGTGAGAGAATGAACACAGTGAGAGAGTGAACATAGTGAGAGAATGAACACAGTGAGAGACTGAACACAGTGAGAGAATGAGCACAGTGAGAGAATGAACACAGTGAGAGAGTGAACATAGTGAGAGAATGAACACAGTGAGAGACTGAACACAGTGAGAGAATGAACACAGTGAGAGAGTGAGCACAGTGAGAGAATGAACACAGTGAGAGAATGAACACAGTGAGAGAATGAACACAGTGACAGAATTAATGCAGTGAGAGAATGAATACAGTGAGAGAGTGAGCACAGTGAGAGACTGAACACAGTGAGAGAATGAACACAGTGAGAGACTGAACACAGTGAGAGAATGAACACAGTGAGAGACTGAACACAGTGAGAGAATGAACACAGTGAGAGAATGAACACAGTGAGAGAATGAACACAGTGAGAGAGTGAACATAGTGAGAGAATGAACACAGTGAGAGAGTGAATACAGTGAGAGAGTGAACACAGTGAGAGACTGAACACAGTGAGATAGTGAGCACAGTGAGAGAATGAACACAGTGAGAGAATGAACACAGTGAGAGAATGAACACAGTGACAGAATGAATGCAGTGAGAGAATGAATAAAGTGAGAGAGTGAGCACAGTGAGAGAATGAACACAGTGAGAGAGTGAACATAGTGAGAGAATGAATACAGTGATAGAGTGAATACAGTGAGAGAGTGAACACAGTGAGAGACTGAACACAGTGAGATAGTGAGCACAGTGAGAGAATCAACACAGTGAGAGAATGAACACAGTGACAGAAGGAATACAGTGAGAGAGTGAGCTCAGTGAGAGAACGAACACAGTGAGAGAGTAAGCCCAGTGACAGAATGAACCCAGTGACAGAATGAACACAGTGAGAGAGTGAGCACAGTGAGAGATTGAACACAGTGAGAGAATGAGCACAGTGACAGAATGAATACAGTGAGAGAATGAATGCAGTGAGAGAGTGAGCACAGTGAGAGAATGAACACAGTGAGAGAATGAACACAGTGAAAGAGTGAGCGCTGTGAGAGAATGAACACAGTGAGAGAATGAATACAGTGAGAGAGTGAGCACCGTGAGAGAATGAACACAGTGAGAGAATGAACACAGTGAAAGAGTGAGCGCTGTGAGAGAATGAAAACAGTGAGAGAGTGAACACATTGAGAGAGTGAGCACAGTGAGAGAATGAACACAGTGATAGAGTGAGCCCAGTGAGAGTATGAACCCAGTGAGAGAATGAACACAGTGAAAGAGTGAGCGCTGTGAGAGAATGAACACAGTGAGAGAGTGAGCAAAGTGAGAGAGTGAGCACAGTGCGACAATGAACACAGTGACAGAGTGAGCACAGTGAGAGAGTGAGCACAGTGAGATAATGAAGACAGTGAGAGAGTGAACACAGTGAGAGTGTGAACACAGGGAGAGACTGAGCACAGTGAGAGAATGAACACAGTGAGTGAATGAATACAGTGGAAGAGTGAGCACAGTGAGAGAGTGAGCACAGTGAGAGATTGAACACAGTGAGAGAATGAATGCAGTGAGAGAGTGAGCACAGTGAGAAAATGAACACAGTGAGAGAATGAACACAGTGAAAGAGTGAGCGCTGTGAGAGAATGAACACAGTGAGAGAATGAATACAGTGAGAGAGTGAGCACAGTGAGAGAATGAACACAGTGAGAGAATGAACACAGTGAAAGAGTGAGCGCTGTGAGAGAATGAACACAGTGAGAGAATGAACACAGTGAAAGAGTGAGCGCTGTGAGAGAATGAAAACAGTGAGAGAGTGAACACACTGAGAGAGTGAGCACAGTGAGAGAATGAACACAGTGAGAGCGTGAGCCCAGTGAGAGTATGAACCCAGTGAGAGAATGAACACAGTGAAAGAGTGAGCGCTGTGAGAGAATGAACACAGTGAGAGAGTGAGCAAAGTGAGAGAGTGAGCACAGTGCGAGAATGAACACAGTGACAGAGTGAGCACAGTGAGAGAGTGAGCACAGTGAGATAATGAAGACAGTGAGAGAGTGAACACAGTGAGAGTGTGAACACAGGGAGAGACTGAGCACAGTGAGAGAATGAACACAGTGAGTGAATGAATACAGTGGAAGAGTGAGCACAGTGAGAGAGTGAGCACAGTGAGAGATTGAACACAGTGAGAGAATGAATGCAGTGAGAGAGTGAGCACAGTGAGAAAATGAACACAGTGAGAGAATGAACACAGTGAAAGAGTGAGCGCTGTGAGAGAATGAACACAGTGAGAGAATGAATACAGTGAGAGAGTGAGCACAGTGAGAGAATGAACACAGTGGGAGAATGAACACAGTGAAAGAGTGAGCGCTGTGAGAGAATGAAAACAGTGAGAGAGTGAACACATTGAGAGAGTGAGCACAGTGACACAATGAACACAGTGAGAGAGTGAGCCCAGTGAGAGACTGAACCCAGTGAGAGAATGAACACAGTGAAAGAGTGAGCGCTGTGAGAGAATGAACACAGTGAGAGACTGAGCACAGTGAGAGAATGAACAAAGTGAGATAATGAATACAGTGAGAGATTGAGCACAGTGAGAGAGTCAACACAGTAAGAGAGTGAACACAGTGAGAGACTGAGCACATTGAGAGAATGAACAAAGTGAGAGAATGAATACAATGAGAGATTGAGCACAGTGATAGAGTGAACACAGTAAGAGAATGAACACAGTGAGAGAGTGAACATAGTGAGAGACTGAACAGAGTGAGAGAATGAACACAGTGAGAGACTGAACACAGTGAGAGACTGAACATAGTGAGAGACTGAGCACAGTGAGAGACTGAACATAGTGAGAGACTGAGCACAGTGAGAGAATGAACAAAGTGAGAGAATGAATACAGTGAGAGAGTGAGCACAGTGAGAGAGTGAACACAGTAAGAGAGTGAACACCGTGAGAAAATTAACACTGTGAGAGAGTGAGAACAGCGAGTGAATGAAAACAGTGAGAGAGTGAACACAGTGAGAGTGTGAGCACAGTGAGAGACTGAGCACAGTGAGAGAATGAACACAGTGAGAGAGCAAACACAGTGAGAGCGTGAGCACAGTGAGTGAATGAACGCAGCGAGAGAATGAATACAGTCAGAGGGTGAACACAGTGAGAGAATGAAAGCACAGTGAGAGAATGAACACAGTGAGAGAATGAATACAGTGAGTGAGTGAGCACAGTGAGAGAGTGAGCATAGTGAGAGAGTGAGCACAGTGAGAGAACGAACACAGTGAGAGAGTAAGCCCAGTGACAGAATGAACCCAGTGACAGAATGAACACAGTGAGACAGTGCGCACAGTGAGAGAATGAACACAGTGAGAGAATGAACACAGTGAGAGACTGAACACAGTGAGAGAATGAACACAGTGAGAGAATGAACACAGTGAGAGACTGAACACAGTGAGAGACTGAACACAGTGAGAGAATGAACACAGTGAGAGAGTGAACATAGTGAGAGAATGAACACAGTGAGAGAGTAAGCCCAGTGACAGAATGAACCCAGTGACAGAATGAACACAGTGAGACAGTGCGCACAGTGAGAGAATGAACACAGTGAGAGAATGAACACAGTGAGAGACTGAACACAGTGAGAGAGCGAACACAGTGAGAGACTGAACACAGTGAGAGAATGAACACAGTGAGAGACTGAACACAGTGAGAGACTGAACACAGTGAGAGAATGAACACAGTGAGAGAGTGAACATAGTGAGAGAATGAACACAGTGAGAGAATGAACACAGTGAGAGACTGAATGCAGTGAGAGACTGAACACAGTGAGAGACTGAACACAGTGAGAGAATGAACACAGTGAGAGAGTGAACATAGTGAGAGAATGAACACAGTGAGAGACTGAACACAGTGAGAGAATGAACACAGTGAGAGAATGAACACAGTGAGAGAGTGAACATAGTGAGAGAATGAACACAGTGAGAGACTGAACACAGTGAGAGAATGAACACAGTGAGAGAATGAACACAGTGAGAGAGTGAACATAGTGAGAGAATGAACACAGTGAGAGACTGAACACAGTGAGAGAATGAACACAGTGAGAGAGTGAACATAGTGAGAGAATGAACACAGTGAGAGAATGAACACAGTGAGAGAATGAACACAGTGACAGAATGAATGCAGTGAGAGAATGAATACAGTGAGAGAGTGAGCACAGTGAGAGACTGAACACAGTGAGAGAATGAACACAGTGAGAGAATGAACACAGTGAGAGACTGAACACAGTGAGAGAGTGAACACAGTGAGAGACTGAACACAGTGAGAGAATGAACACAGTGAGAGAATGAATACAGTGAGAGAGTGAGCACAGTGAGAGACTGAACACAGTGAGAGAATGAACACAGTGAGAGAATGAGCACAGTGAGAGAATGAATACAGTGAGAGAGTGAACACAGTGAGAGACTGAACACAGTGAGAGAATGAACACAGTGAGAGAATGAACACAGTGAGAGACTGAACACAGTGAGAGAATGAACACAGTGAGAGAGTGAACATAGTGAGAGAATGAACACAGTGAGAGAATGAACACAGTGAGAGAATGAACACAGTGAGAGAGTGAACATAGTGAGAGAATGAACAAAGTGAGAGAGTGAATACAGTGAGAGAGTGAACACAGTGAGAGACTGAACACAGTGAGATAGTGAGCACAGTGAGAGAATCAACACAGTGAGAGAATGAACACAGTGACAGAATGAACACAGTGAGAGAGTGAGCACAGTGAGAGAATGAACACAGTGAGAGAATGAACACAGTGAGAGAATGAACACAGTGACAGAATGAATGCAGTGAGAGAATGAATAAAGTGAGAGAGTGAGCTCAGTGAGAGAATGAACACAGTGAGAGAGTGAACATAGTGAGAGAATGAATACAGTGATAGAGTGAATACAGTGAGAGAGTGAACACAGTGAGAGACTGAACACAGTGAGATAGTGAGCACCGTGAGAGAATCAACACAGTGAGAGAATGAACTCAGTGACAGAAGGAATACAGTGAGAGAGTGAGCTCAGTGAGAGAACGAACACAGTGAGAGAGTAAGCCCAGTGACAGAATGAACCCAGTGACAGAATGAACACAGTGAGAGAGTGAGCACAGTGAGAGATTGAACACAGTGAGAGAATGAGCACAGTGACAGAATGAATACAGTGAGAGAATGAATGCAGTGAGATAGTGAGCACAGTGAGAGAATGAACACAGTGAGAGAATGAACACAGTGAAAGAGTGAGCGCTGTGAGAGAATGAACACAGTGAGAGAATGAATACAGTGAGAGAGTGAGCACAGTGAGAGAATGAACACAGTGAGAGAATGAACACAGTGAAAGAGTGAGCGCTGTGAGAGAATGAAAACAGTGAGAGAGTGAACACATTGAGAGAGTGAGCACAGTGAGAGAATGAACACAGTGAGAGAGTGAGCCCAGTGAGAGAATGAACCCAGTGAGAGAATGAACACAGTGAAAGAGTGAGCGCTGTGAGAGAATGAACACAGTGAGAGAGTGAGCAAAGTGAGTGAGTGAGCACAGTGCGAGAATGAACACAGTGACAGAGTGAGCACAGTGAGAGAGTGAGCACAGTGAGATAATGAAGACAGTGAGAGAGTGAACACAGTGAGAGTGTGAACACAGGGAGAGACTGAGCACAGTGAGAGAATGAACACAGTGAGTGAATGAATACAGTGGGAGAGTGAGCACATTGAGAGAGTGAACACAGTGAG